>NC_090815.1:29287511-29587511 GCF_000390325.3 Nicotiana tomentosiformis | reverse complement strand
CCCTCATACCTCAAGCCTTGGCAGCACACGGACCACCAGTTCAGAGCTCTCTTCTTATTCTTCTGGCTCATCCCTGAGCCAGTAGAGTGAGTCCGAAGATTGGCGCCCGAGCACTAGTGCTACCCTTAGGTTTACGCACCAGATTTATTTTTGTTTTCTTCTTTTCCGATCTTGGCGAACTCGAGGCCCTCTTCCTTTTCTTCTCATCACCCTGCCTCGGAGCAAGGGACTTAAGAGGCACATCCTCGTCATCGGATGGAGGCCTCATAGCAACATCCTTGGGAAGACCTGCAAAAGAAAACAGAACTAATAAGAACTCAACGGTAGGAGGAAAAAATCAAATATTATTAAATCGGAAAAGGAAACTTACCATGGGAACGGGTCTCCCACCGACCCTTTAACAGTTCACGCCACGCACGCTCGGAATAGAGTTTCTGTGACACCAGGTCCTCGACCCACCCCTTGAGTCGAGGAACTGCATTGGGCATTCGAGCAACAGTTGCACCACAAAATGTCGATAAGAAGGGAGGAAAAAGAAAAAACAATAAACGAAATCTTTAAGGCAAAGTTATGCTTACGTTTCATGTTCCATTTCTTGGGAAATAGCATGTCCTCGGCCGTGATTAAATCCGAGGTCTTCGCCCGAAAGAATCGTCCCAACCAGCCTCGGTCCCGATCCTCATCTATACTCGAGAAGGGGGTCTTACTGGCTCGGTGGGCAAGCTTTATTAATCCCCCTCGATAGAGTTGGGGACTGTACAGGCACAAAAGATGGTCGAGGGTGAAGGGACACCCTTCGATTTTGTTTACAAAGAAGAGGAGGAGAATTACTATCCTCTAGAAGGCGATGATGACCGAGTCCAAGGGGCCCAACGTGAAGGGATAAGTGTAAGCACTTAAAAAATCCTCCACATGGGTGGTAATCGCTTCCTCAGGCGTGGGCACCACCACATGTTTATCGATCTAGTTGCAATCCCCTTTGACCTTAGAGAGGAGACCGTCGGTGATCGAGCATATATATCTCGAGACCGGTTCGCATCGACCCAGTACCGAGGAAGTCTTTTCAACCTTGAAATTAGCACCAGTCGAACACCCACCAGGAACAAACACTTCAGGGTGAGGTTCCGCCGTTGTTTCCTCGCCGGCCAGCCGTCATGAAGAGGCAGTTTCTTTTTGTGGAGCTGTCTTAGAAAGTCGCCATTTTTCTGAATAGATATGAAGAAGAGGAAGTCAAAAGGTTACGCTAATGTTTTGGAATGAAGACAAGCGAAGATTCTTGCAAATACCTCAAGAAATCAGGTACAAGTGTTAGAGAATGCAAAGACTTTTTAAAGAACAAGAGTAGAAGAGGTTTAAATGTAAAGTTTGAATGGATGAAGGATCGAGTATATATAGTACTCAGATGACGGTTCAAAGTCTGTAGCGGCCGACCAGCGACTGGCGGACATTTAATGCCATTAAGATGTGACTGACGAGACGTTTCGTCTATTTTTGTCATTTTTGAAGCGAAGTATCAAAATCAGAATCAAGGGCTCATATCGTTTCTCATCGTTTACACTCTGAAAAACGAGGGGACTATCTGTATACAGCCTAAACCGGGCTCATCTATTGCATGACGGATCAGAACTGAAACGTGATGGATTGATGATCGACCCCAGGTTTCATCGAAACAAAGAACGAAGTCAGAACATACATCTCCAAGATCTTCGAGCCCGTGACTCTAGAATTGATCCTGATTCCGAACAAGCTCGAGAAAACATTATCGGGCCCAATAACAAAAGGCCGAAGTATCCGCAACTGATCGGATATTACGGCGGGAATCTCGGCACGTATCAACAAGAGACCGACTAATTAGCAAATCACGATATTTCTTACCTTTTATAGAATTGTACTTACAGTAGGACTCCCCTACTATATAAAGGGGGTCTGATTCTTTGTAATGAACAGGGTAACACGCATCCCAAAAATATTATAATATTATTTTCTTTCTGCAAGCTACTGTTCTTCTGTATCTGACATTATTTGGATCCTATTCAGTTTGGAGTGAGGTCTATTTCCTATAACTGTTCAAGTCACACGATATGAATTTACTTTATTATTTTTCGCTTTACTTATAGTTCAATCTATCGCTTTGTGTCAAGTTAGATCACGTATCCTTAAAACCACGTATAAATTCAATTGTTATTTATTTTTATGGTGAACAGAGCCAGAGGAAGTGCATTTATATTTAAACCCAACAAATACATATATTAATAAAAATATCTTGAGATTCAAGTCAAATCAAAAACTCCGTAGCGATCCAAAACGTTATAAGGGAAAGAACACCATATTTTGTGTACAAAGAAGTCATGACATACCATGAGATACAAATCAAAATCATATTAATACAAGCATTAAAATGAAAATAGAAACCATCAATTTGAGAAAATCTATAAGACTACAGAATGCCAACAGGGGATAGATGTACAAATGGAGTACAAAACAGCACAACAAAGCAGAAATGCTACAACACCAATCATCGGTCCAACGACCAATAGCAGCAACTGGCACCTCACAACAATCCAATATTTGCTGCAGCAGCACCAAAAATTTATTTAACCAACAGATAAAGTCATTCAAAAAAACTAAAAATAAAAAGATGATGTCTATCAAAATCGATCAATATCAAAAGAGATCATCTTTATTGCCATCATCAGCAAGAATTTATTGCTTCAAGATGCTAACATCAATTCATTTCTGGGGCACACTTCGGACCATTAAGACAAACATTTTACTGAATGTATAAAGAAATTTTACTTCAAATAGTTTTCAAAGACAGACAACTAAGGTACTAAGCTAAATTATATATGAGCTAGTGAACCAACGGAAGTTATATCATGGCCCATGGGTGAAAAAAATAGCATCATTAGCTTAAGATTGTACCTGTGAGTCGGACTGGAAATGAATTGAAGGTTGCAAGCTTGCATACACATTCATTATTCTACTGCTAGATACAACAACAACAAACCCACTGTAATCCATAAGTGGGGTCTGAGGAGGGAACATCTATGCAAAACCAACGCTCCAGGCGAGAAAAGGCTTCATCAGATGCTCTCCATTTCGAGAGATTGAGATTTTCAAGTTTCAAGAATTTGAGCTGAGGGAACTCATCATCTCTCACTCTCCCTTCATTCCTTTCAAAATCAACTTGTTGCAGTTTAGGTACATAAAGGGTGGGAAGTTGTGCAATGGTCAAAATTCCAGCAAGTTCCAGAGGAAAATTGCACAATGACAACTTCTTAAGACTCAATGGGAAGTTTAATCCAGTCGGAATCATTTTCGGAATACTGAAGAAGAGCACCTTTAGTGTTTCAAGTTGTGTTAAAGAGTCTAAGACAGGGAATCGACGTCTGTTCTTTCCACGACCCCATGATTTGTCAAATATACATCTTAACATTTGAAGATTGGGTGTTTTGCTCACTTTCCTCTCCATATCTTCTGCACTAGAAAAATATGGCGAGGAAAGCGTTGCCAAATTTTCCAATTTTGAGGGGCCTTTGTCAAGGAATTTCATTGCATTTTCGAACATAGCTATATCAATGTGTACATGACTCAACTGATCCAACTTCCAGAAAGTTTCTGGTCCTTCATTCCTTTGACTTGAAATGTTTCTAGATTCCGAAGATTGTTTATAGATGATGGGATAGAATTCTTAGCAGTTCGAACAGCAAAGTACCTTAGATTTCTAAGTTCTGTCGGGAAAGAATCCACAATAACAAACTCCGAATCCAATACCCTAAGAAAATTGAAGCTACCAAATATGTCTGATGCATTTTTCATGACAGAAAATCTATTCTCACTGACCTCCCTGAATAAAATCGACCGAGCATACGAGCATGATGCGCTTCACGACATGCCTAGATCTTTCCAATGGATCTCTTCTTAGTAACAATGACCAAGTTTCTTCTGATAAGATCCTTGAAGTAAGCTTCTGCAATGTCCTCCAAATCCTTGTCGTCATCATCTTCAATGAAATCCTCGGCAATCCATAACCTTGTTAGTTTTGAGACTAAAATTTCCTTATCCTCTAAAAATGCTCCGAAATATAAAAGGCATGATTTCAGCTTATAAGGTAAATTGTAGTAACTTAGTTGTACTAAATCCTTTGTGCCACCCTGGATTTGTGCACCTAATTCCTAAACTTACTTCCATTTGCTTCCAACATTTTTCTTCCTTATCCATCCTTGCGAGGAGACCAGCCACTAAAACAACCACCAACTTTCGTCATTATTAAACAAACGTAGATCATGGGGATCAGTGAAACGTTTAGCGTAAAGAGCAACTTCCCACAGTCTGGTGGTCAGAATGATTCTACTGTCGTTATAATCATCAGGAAAGCATAATCTTAGATCATCCCATGCATCTTTCTCCCACACATCGTCAATAATCAGAAGATATCTTCTTCTCGTTAATGTTTGTTTTAGTCTAGCAGCTAATTCACTTTCACCATCTTTACTAAGATCAATAGGCTCATGAGTAGCATCACTCAAAATGGAAAGTAGCAAGTCTTTACGTGTGTATACCTGAGAAACACGACACTCACCTCGGAAATTGAAATGGGAGACAATTGACTGATCATTCATAAAACTTCTGGCCAAGGTCGTTTTTCCTAATCCAGGCATACCAACTATGGAGATAACTTCTAGCTGGCATGGTCCTCCAACTAATTGGCCTCTTATGGTTTCCTTCACATTGGTAGCAGGGGAAACAATTGTTATTTCCTTCTTCTCGGACTTAGGCAACTCTGTCTTAACAATCTTAATCTCTTTTGTCATCACTGAGAGCCATATTTTAAAATACGAAAGAGGAATATCTCTAACTTCCAAAGAATCTATTGTATCCTCTAACTCATGTGCATTATCAATGACTCGTGCAGCTATATCTTGAATTTCATCTTACTTATTATTGCTTTGTTCTGCTGCACCCTTGAGTAAAGGTTGGAGAAATTCAAGCTCCTCATGGACCAGTTCGAGTTGGTTCTTCACCGAAGCAAGTGAATCAGCAGGGCAACAAATGAGTGCCTTTAGGCTCTCCAGAAGGAAATTGATAGAGCCTAATGAATCATTTTTAGGCAAATGGGATTGTACCCACTCCCGGATATCACGGTTAACCTGTGTCTTGACAAGCTGCACTGTATCAGCTAAAACAATCAGTTCTTGCTTCTGATGTTCCTTGTCTTTGCTGCTGTCATACAATGAATAAATGACTAGTCCAGCATCAACAGCCACATTTTCAAGTCGTGTGAAGAAACGGTTCCTCATCTCATCCTGAATGCTGTTAATTAATAACAACTCATTGAGAATAATTCTCGATGACTTAAGCTGATCCGGAAGGGTTTCAGTTTGGTCCTTAGCCAAAGGAAAAAGTGTTGTCGTGGACATGGGAGGACTGCCTGATAACCTTAAGTTTAGCAGGACATCAGCGTAGATGTCGTGAACCCGTGGCTCAATAGGCTCAATCCTTTTCTGCAGCAAATCAATAAGGGAATTAGCAATTCCAAGAACCACGGATTTATCCTCGTTGGAATCAGGCAAATAGAAGAAGCAAACAGTTGCAGCATTGGTTGCCACAACTTCAGCATGAGAGAGGAAATCTTTCCAGCAGCTTTCGAGTTCTGGGCTATATATTGTTCCCAGAAAACAAACAAACTTCTTGAGTACTGTCAACTCCTTTACTAACACTTTCATTTGATCCTTGACTTGAAAATATATGTCCTCTGAATCATCAGGCACAGCAAGCAGCTCGCCAAGTCGAGCAATCAGCAGATTCCTAAGATTCCGTACAACATTGTTTATGAATTCCACCACAAGTTCGTGGGTCAATCCATATACATTCAAACAATTTGACTATTGCACGTGACACATGTATTATGATTTGAACTTTTCAAATATAATCTTAAAATATTTCGTAAATAAATTTTAGACACAATAAACCACGGCTTTGATACCACTGTGAAATTGCATATAGATGTTCGTAACGCGCAGCGAAAGATAAAAACAATTCTAGACAGATTTTTTTGTGTTTAAAATTTATTTACATGTAAAAGATTGGATCTAAAACTAATGTTCGGCCAAAAATACATATATTTAACCATTGTTGCCTCACATTTTAGTACTTTTAATCATCTTTTGAGTATTAATTATATTACTTTGTGCTTAATACTATATTTTAACTGTGTAAAAATAAAGCGGTGTGAAGAGAAAGATATCTTGAGAAAAAATGGATAAAATGCGGGGAAAAAAAAAGAAAATTAAAAGAATAAAAAAATGGGGACACCCTTTAGGTTTTGTTCCCCGAGTGGAAGACAAGAAAAAGGATATATAATTCAATTGCATTTAGAATGCAATTGATGAAAGTAACGCAGCTAAGGAATTGAACGTGAAAACGTACCGGATTCCGTGCTAAGGCCAGTGCCTCGCGTTGGTCTGGACGCTGCGTGTGCGTATTTTCTTATTTCATCCGGGATAATGTTATTTCAGCCCTACACGACCCCAACTCGTATAAAATGGGTTCTAAACCTAATTTGGAGGGGATCTAACATACTTTGAAGGAGAATTCACGTGGAGGAACACACACCACGCTTGAGGAGGCTTCTAACTAGTTTTTCTTCTCTTCTCTTCTCTTCCTTTAATCTCATAGTTTATTAGTTCTAGAGCTTTGGATGTTACATGAACGTTGTAGTTTTAAACTTGAATTGTTCTTATTATTTTATCATATTGATTTATTTATTCAATCTTGCGCTTAATTATTTGATTGCTTGATCACCAATTAAATACTATCTACGAATCTAGGATTGAACTCGGAAAAAGGAATTTTAGATTACATATAAGATTGAATAGAGCGATATCTTGAACTCGAGCATCGGGAACGGATTTGCGGTTAGGATAGGGATATACCCAATCGCCTTACTTGATTACTATACATGAATTATTAATGCATTCTTGTTAATTCTAATTCCATAGGAATATAGGCGTTAGGTTAGCTTGAATAGACGAGTAGCACTTCGGGAGAAGGCTGCGAGTAATATTAACCATGTCAATCAATAAACTAGAAAAATTAATTAGAAAATTTAAGTGAAAAACTTAACGTGATTGTTACCCAACCCATATCTCTAGATAAGGCTGGCAAGTGGGCCGGTCCAGGCCCGGGACCGCAGGCCAAACGGGCTAAACAGGCCAGGACTGTTTGGGCCTATTTTAGTGGGCCTGAGCCGGTCTCATGGGTCGGTCCTATGCTTTGGGCTCGCCAGGTCCGGGACCATTTGGCCCGCAAGGGACCGGATCGGTCCCTTAGCGGGCCAGACGGTCCCAACGGCTATATTTTTTAAAAAATAAATATAGCCGTTGGCTATTTATAAAATAGCCATTTAACCCCCTCCCTAACCCCCCCAACTTTGTTTTAATCCTAAACTTTTTATAATTACACTTTTTTCCTATTTTCAACTATAAATACCCCATCATTCTTTCATTTTTCTTACAAAATCATCAATCTATCACAATCTCTCTCTAATTTTCTTCTATAATTGCTACTATTGCTTACTTTATTATTACAATTCATGAAACAATTGTGAAGTTGGTGAATTGAAGTCTTCAACGATAATCAATTTTTAACAATTTGTTCGTCAATTCGGTAAACTCGTTTCAACTCTTAAGTTTTAATATTACAGTTTTGTTTATTTTATTTATTTTCTATTACTTTATTAATTAAGATGGCTTCCTTCAAAAAAGCTTTTTGCTAAAAATAAGGAAAATTCTAATAGTGACGAATCTAGTGCTCAATCTGTTCCTCCTCCACTGCCGGGGCTCCTCGAACCAAAATCCATATCCGTCCTACACCTGCTATTCTTGATAGCGATAATAGTTTATTACAATTTACCGAAAGTCAATTTTTCCATAATATTAGAGCTGGTGAACAATTAGACCATGAATTAATGAATGCTCTTTATTCTAATCCAACTATTGATGAAAATGATGACGAGGAAATAGATTTTGATGAAACTCAACCGGATGATGATACACCAACTAGTCCTGCTCCTAATGTTAACCCAACTAGTGATAACCCTGCTAATTTAAATGATTCCCCATCTGATACTCATGTTACTACCCCTACTTTTTCTAGACAACCTAGTAAACGGACGGAAACATCTTCCGTTTGACCATTTTTTACTCAACTAATTCCAGAAAATAAGGCTAAGTATAAAACTTGTGGCACGAAGTTAGTTATTAAATACTTTGGATCGCGCGTGAGGGGGGGGGGGGAGGAGGGACTTTGGCTAGACACATATTGAAATACCCTCAAGATTGTGATGACCCAAAAGGTCATCTTATATTTTAGAACTCGAATCTGCGCTCTTAAGCCTTAAAAATCTCATTTTTACCCTCCTCGATTTGCGTGCGCAGTCCGGGCAGGTTTCCGAAAAGCTTTTATGTTGAAAACAAATAAAAATAAGAATTATTTCCTTAAAAGTTAATTTTAGTTGATTTCGATCAATATTTTTGATAAACGGGCCCGGATCCTTGCTTTGATGGTCCCTGTAGGTCCGTATCGAATTATGGGACCTAAGCGTATGCCCGGAATCGAATTCGGAGGTCCCTAGCTTGAGTTATAAATTTTTGATGAAAATTAAAAGTTTGGAAATTATTTGTTTTTAAGAATTAGTTGATATTTGGCATTGTTAGTATCAGGTCCGTAATTTGGTTCCGGAGTCCGGTACAGGTTCATTATGATATTTATGACATGTCTGTGAAATTTGGTGAGAAGCGGAGTGGATTTGACGTGATTCGGACGCCCAGTTGAGAAAATAAAAATTTTAAAGTATTCTTGAGAATTTCATTTGATTTGGTGCAAAATTTAGAGTTCTAGGTGTTATTTTGGTGATTTGATCGCGCGAGCAGGTCCGTATGATGTTTTTAGACTTGCATGCATGTTTGGTTTGGAGCCCCGAGGGCTCGGGTGCCATTCGGGCGATGTGCGAGTTGAGTTCAAACCTCAACAAGGCTACTGGTGCACCAAATCTGGTGTGCCCGCACCTGCGAGCCTTTAGTCGCAGGTGCGATCGAAAGCCCCGCAGATGCGACCAAGGCTTGGACTTCATTTTTTTGTTGATGCGGACTTTTCTCCGCAGGAGCGGGACCGCCGAAGCGGAACCCTGTCCGCAGGTACGGCTCCAGTTGGCCCAAACCTGTTCCGCAGAAGTGCACACCCCGTCCATACATGCGGATGCGCATGTGCGATCAAAGCACCGCAGGTGCGAAGGTCGTTGGACAGTGAGCATTTAATTCGGACTCCAGCTATTTTTCTTCTCGTTTTCAAAAGGATAGGAGGTCTAGGGCGATTTTTCAAAGACATTTTCTTCACCAAATCATAGGTAAGTGTTCCTTAACTCGTTTCTTTCAATGTTTTGCTTCATTTCACTAGAATTCAACCTAAAAATCTAGAGTTTCATGGTAGAATTAGGGGTTAGGGTAGAAACTAGGAATTTCGGAAATTTGGAAATTTAGACCTCAATTCGGGATCGGATTCAAAAACTAATTAAATATTCGGGCTCGGGGGTGAATGGGTAAAGAGGATTTTGGTCCGAACCTCGGGTTTTGACCAAGCGGGCCCGGGGTCAATTTTTTTCGACTTTTAGAGGAAAATTTTGGAAATTTAATTTATGAAATATAATCGATTTCTTTAGCAATATTTGATATTAATGAGTCATTTTTGAATAGATACGAGTGGTTTAGAGGTGATTTCCAAAGGAAAAGCTGTGATTGAGAATTAAGTGGCCTTCGGAGCGAGGTAAGTGCGGTGTCTAACTTTGGCTTGAGGGAATAGGTATTGTGTAAGTATTTGCTACGTGTTTTGTTGTTGAATACGGCGTATAGTATAGGTGACGAGCATCTATACGTTGTGGTTGAGTCATAGCATGCGAGTAAAAATCCATTTCTTGTAAATTTGTAGCTTTAATCTTGTTATCCATGCTTATTGTTGTTGTTGAAATGTTGAAAGACTTGTATCCGGTTCCACCAAGGACGATAAAATTGTGAATATTGATTCGAGGTTGAGATGTTACATTGTGAAAGTAATCATTTATGAAATATTGATTTCATGTGAAACTTCTCTCTATCCGTTGTTACTGATTCTGTGAATTGTGAGGAAGAGTGTAAAGTACGAAAGGTGATGCCGTGCATAATTTAATTATATTGCGAGGAAGAGTGTAAAGCACAAAGGGTGATGTCGTGCATAATTTAATTATATTGTGAGGAAGAGTGTAAAGCACGAAGGGTGATGTCGTGCATAATTTATTTATATTGTGAGGAAGAGAGTAAAAGTACGAAGGTTGATGTCGTGCAGTCTTATTTGTTATTTGGTGAGGTTGAGAGCAAAAGCACGAAGGGTGATGCCGTGCAGTTTTCCTTGTTATTTTAATTGCTCAATTCGTTTAAGGATTTCCAGTTTAATTATGTCTTTTCATTGTACTCAATCTTTATGTTGTATTCCCCTACTGTATGTTCCCCTCCCATTATTTCTACATTTATTGCTTTACTTATTGTTGTTGCGTCTAGTATGATTATACTATTCAGGTTATATGTGGGTGTCTTGTCCTAGCCTCGTCACTACTTCACCGAGGTTAGGTTCGACACTTATCACTACATGGGGTCGGTTGTACTGATGCTGCACTCTGCACTTTCTGTACAGATTTTGATACCGGCTCATGTTTATCGAGATTTGCTATGGTCCGCTGTCCGGAGACTCAAGGTAGATCTGTCGGCGTTCACAGACCTTGAAGTCCCCGTCTATCCTTTATGTCTTACTGTTTTCTTTCATTCAGACAGATGTATTTCCTTTAGACAGTTGTATTTCCTTCAGACTATTACTTGTTGTAAATTCTAGAATGTTCGTGAATTGTGACTCCAGATCTGGGCGGTAGTAGTTAATACAGATTTATGATATTTCGTACTTGTTATATTTCATTGTAGTTAATTAATGTTAATTACTGAACAGAAATAAGGAATTGGTAAATGATTCTCTAACGTTGGCTTGCCTAGCAAGTGAAATGTTAGGCGCCATCACGGTCCCGTTGGTGGGAAATTTCGGGTCGTGACAGTTGGTATCATAGCACTAGGTTGCTTAGGTCTCACGATTCACGAGCAAGCTAAGTAGAGTTTGGAGGATCGGTACGGAGACGTCTGTGCTTATCTTCCATAGGCTATGAAGTTTAGGAACAAGTTTCACTTCTATTTTTCTCTGTCCTGTGATTTTGCTTTCTCAATGTTGATTGAACTCTTTTACTCTTATTCTCTCGCAGATGGCGAGAACACGTACCGTTTCCTCAGCTGAGCAGCAGCCAGAGTCTCCAGTGACAGCTCCTACGCGGGGCAGAGGTCGAGGCCAAGGCAGGGGCAGGGCTCGGCCTAGGGCTCGAGCAGCAGCCCCAGCAGTGGAGCCTCAGATAGAGCTTGACAAAGAGGTTCCAGCCCAGACTGTTCCTGCCGGACCAGCTCAGGTTCCGGAAGGGTTCATTGCTACCCCAGTACTTCAGGACGCTTTGGTCCGTTTGGTGGGTCTTATGGAGAGTGTGGCCCAGACTGGTGCATTTCCCATGGCACCATCAGACTCTCAGGTTGGAGGAGGAGCCCAGACTCCCACCACTCCCTCTCCGGAGTAGATAGCTCCCCAGTATCAGGCTCCAGCAGCTCAGCCAGTCGGATTAGTTCAGCCGGTTATTGCGACACAGGTCGGAGATGGGCCAGCTATGTCTTCTGAGGCTTTATGGAGATTGGACAGGTTTATCAAGCTCTTTCCTGTTCACTTCAGCGGTGCTCCTTCAGAGGATCCCCAGGAGTATCTTGACAGCTGTCACGAGGTTTTACGGAGCATGGGTATAGTGGAGACCAATGAGGTCAATTTTGCTGCATTTCAGATGACGGGTTCCGCCAAGAAATGGTGGAAAGATTACTTGTTGACCAGACCAGTTGGGTCGCCTGCTCTTACTTGGGACCAATTCTCTCAGCTCTTCATAGGGAAATTTCTGCCTATCACATTGAGAGAGGAGCATCGCCGTTAGTTTGAGCATCTCCAGCATGGCAGTATGACTGTTACTCAGTATGAGGCCCGTTTTGTGGATTTGGCCCATCATGCTATTCTTCTGCTTCCCACCGAGAGAGAGAGGGTGAGGAGGTTTATTGATGGACTTGATCAGCCTATCAGATTGCAGATGGCTAAGGAGACTGGGAGTGAGATTTCTTTTCAGGCGGCTGCTAATGTCGCTAGACGAGTCGAATTGGTTCTCACTCAGGGAGGTCAGGGGTTTGACAAGAGACCTCGTCATTCCGGTGAGTTCAGCGGTGCCTCATCTAGGGGCAGGAGTACTTTTGGTAGAGGCCATCCTCCCAGGCCATTTCATTCAGCGCTCTAGGATTCCCACGGTGCCTCAGGTGGTCGTGGCCCTCAGATGCATTATTCCGACTAGCTAGCCTACAATGCACCACCAACTCCTATTAATGCACCTCTACTCCAGAGTTATCAGGGTGGTTATTCAGGTCGACAGGGTCAGTTTTAGGGTCAGCAGTCACAGCAGCCGAAGTTATGTTATACTTGTGGTGATCTGAGGCATATTGCTAGATTTTGCCCTCGGGCAACGGGTAGCTCACATCATCAGAGTTCTCATGCCATGGTTCCGGCACCAGTTGCTGCACCACCTGCTCAGCCAGCCAGAGGCAGGGGTCAGGCAGCCAGAGGTAGAGGCCAGACAGTTAGAGGTGGAGGTCAGGCCGTTAGAGGTGGAGACCAGCCAGCTAGAGGCCATCCCAGGGACGTAGTTCAGGGTGGTGGGCCCCAACCCCGGTGTTATGCTTTCCTAGCCAGGATTGAGGCTGAGTCATCTGACGTTGTTATCACAGGTACTATTTCAGTTTGCAGTAGAGATTCTTCAGTTCTATTTGATTCGGGATCTACTTACTCCTATGTGTCATCCTATTTTGCTTCCTATTTGGTTATGCCCCGTAATTCTTTGAGTGCTCCTGTGTATGTGTCCACACTAGTGGGAGATGCTATTGTTATAGATTGTGTTTACCGTTCGTGTGTGGTCACCATTGGGAGTCTTGAGACTCGTGTAGATCTCCTGCTTCTCGGCATGGTTGATTTTGGTGTCATACTAGGTATGGATTGGCTGTCACCTTATCATGCTATATTAGATTGTCACACCAAGACAGTGACCTTAGCCTTGCAGGGGTTGCCTCGATTAGAGTGGAGAGGAAATCTTGGCCATTTTGCCAGCAGGGTTATCTCTTATGTGAAGTCTCGGTATATGGTCGAGAAGGGGTGTCTAGCTTATTTGGCTTATGTCCGCGATTCTAGTGCGGAGGTTCCTTCCATAGATTTGGTGCCGGTTGTTCGTGAGTTTCCCGAGGTGTTTCCTACAGACCTGCCGGAGGTGCCACCCGACATGGATATTGATTTCTGCATTGATTTGGCTCCGGGCACTCAGTCTATTTCCATTCCGCCATATCTCATGGCCCTACCAGAGTTGAAAGAATTAAAGGAGCAGTTGCAAGTTTTGCTTAATAAGGGCTTCATTAGACCTAGTGTCTCGCCTGGGGTGTACCTGTGCTGTTTGTGAAGAAGAAAGATGGATCGATTAGGATGTGTATAGATTATCGGTAGTTGAACAAAGAAACCATCAAGAACAAATATCCATTGCTGAGGATTGATGATTTATTTGATCAGCTTCAGGGTGCCAAGGTATTTTCAAAGATTGATTTGTGATCTGGCTACCATCAGTTAGGGATTAGGGCATCCGATGTTCCTAAGACAACTTTTAGGACTCGGTATGGGCATTATGAGTATCTAGTGATGTCATGGATTTGATGAACCGGGTGTTCAAACCGTACCTGGATTCCTTTGTGGTTGTGTTTATTGATGATATCTTGGTCTACTCCCACAGTTGAAAGGAGAATGAGCAGCACCTTCGGATCATTCTTCAGACTTTGAAAGATAGCCAGTTATATGCTAAGTTCTCAAAATGCGAGTTTTGGTTGTGTTCCGTTGCTTTCTTAGGTCATGTTGTATCAGCAGAGGGTATTCAGGTGGATCCTAAGAAGATTGAGGCAGTTCAGGACTGGCCTAGACCCATATCAGCTACAGAGATCCGTAGTTTTCTGGGTTTGGCGGGCTATTACCGTCAATTTGTGGAGGGGTTTTCATCCATAGCAGCCCCGTTGACCAGATTGACCCAGAAGGGTGCGCCGTTCAGGTGGTCAGACGAGTGTGAAGCGAGCTTTCAGAAGCTCAAGACTGCTTTGACTACAGCACTGGTATTGGTGTTACCCACAGGTGGATCTTATACAGTATATTGTGACGCATCTCGTATTGGTCTGGGTGCGGTATTGATGCAGGGTGGCAAGGTTATTACATATGCTTCGCGGCAGCTGAAGGTTCACGAGAAGAATTACCATGTTCATGATCTAGAGCTGACAGCCATTGTTCACGCACTGGAGATTTGGAGGCACTATCTTTACGGCATGCCATGTGAGGTATTCACTGATCATCGGAGCTTGCAGTATTTGTTCAAGCAGAAGGAACTCAATTTGAGGCAGAGGAGGTGGCTGGAGCTATTGAAAGACTATGATATCACCATATTATATCATCCCGGGAAGGCCAACATGGTGGTCGAAGCTTTGAGTAGGAAGTCAGTCAGTATGGGTAGCCTTGCATATATTCTAGTTGGGGAGAGACCGCTTGTATTGGATGTTCAGGCCTTGGCCAACCAGTTCGTGAGGTTAGATGTTTCTGAGCCCAACTGTGTTCTAGCTTGTACAATTGCTCGGTCTTCTTTGTTTGAGTGCATCAGAGATTGGCAGGATGACGATCCTCATTTACTTGTCCTTAGAGACACAGTGTGGCACAGGGGTGCCAAGCAGGTTACTGTTGGAGATGACAGAGTTTTGAGGATGCATGGTCGTATTTGTGTGCCTAATATGTATGGACTTCGTGAGTTGATCCTTGAGGAGTCCCATAGTTCCCGGTATTCTATTCATCCGGGTGCCGCCAAGATGTATTAGGACTTGAGGTAGCATTATTGGTGGAGGCGAATGAAGAAAGACATAGTTGCCTATGTAGCTCGGTGCCTAAATTGCCAGCAGGTAAAGTGTGAGCATCAGAGACCTGGTGGTTTACTTCAGAGGTTAGATATTCCTGAGTGGAAGCGGGAGCGTATCACTATGGACTTTGTTGTTGGACACCCACAGACTCAGAGGAAATTCGATGCAGTTTGGGTCATTATGGACAGGCTGACTAAGTCAGTGCATTTCATTCCCGTGGCAGTTACCTATTCCTCGGAGCGGTTGGCAGACATTTATATTCGTGAGATCGTCCATCTTCACGGTGTGCCCGTGTCCATCATTTCTGATCAAGGTACGCAGTTTACCTCGTACTTTTGGAGGGCAGTTCAGCGTGATTTGGGTACGCGGGTTGAGTTGATCACAACATTTCATCCTCAGACGGACGGGCAGTCCAAGCGTACTATTTAGATCTTGGAGGATATGCTCCGTGCCTGTGTTATTTACTTTGGAGGTTATTGGGATCAGTTTTTGCCATTAGCGGAGTTTGCCTACAATAAAATCTACCGGTCGAGCATTCAGATGGCTCCCTATGAGGCATTATATGGTAGACGGTGTAGGTCGCCAGTTGGGTGGTTTGAGTCGGGGGAGGCTCGGTTATTGGGTACAGATTTAGTACAGGATGCCTTAAATAAGGTCAAGATTATTCAGGATCGACTTCGCACATCTCAGTTCAGGCAGAAAAGTTATGCCAACCGTAGAGTTTGTGATGTTGCACTCATGGTCGGAGAGAGAGTGTTACTTCGGGTATCACCCATGAAGGGTGTAATGAGGTTCTGAAAGAAGGGCAGGTTGAGCCCTAGGTATATCGGACCTTTTGAGATTCTGGAGAGAGTGGGAGAAGTGGCTTATAGGCCTGCGTTGCCACCTAGTTTATCAGTTGTTCATCCGGTATTCCATGTGTCCATGCTTCGAAAGTATCACGGCGATCCGTCCCATGTGTTTAGATTTCAGCTATGTCCAGTTGGACAAGGATTTGGCTTACGAGGAGGAGCCGGTGGCAATTCTAGCCCGGCAAGTTCACCAGTTGAGATCAAAGAGTTACCCTTCAGTTCGAGTGCAGTGGAGCGGTCAGCTTATTGAGGCAGCTACATGGGAGTTCGAGTCCGGTATGCGGAGTAGATATCCCCACCTTTTTACCATCCCAGATACTTTTCTATGTCCGTTCGAGGAAGAACGATTGTTTTAGAGGTGGAGAATTGTCACGCCCCAAACTCAGGGAGCGCGACCGGCGCTCAACCGAGAGAACCCGACTGAGCAAGCCTATTAGACTTACTTTTATCCAAACTCATCCATGAATAAAGAGGAGATGTACTCCATTAATCAATCACTGGAAAGATTTTATTAACAACTTCCTTTTCATTCCCATTAGCAGCTTCATTCATAATTTCCAAAACATTACGAGTTTATAGAATTAATGAAAAATATAATTTCCAAGTACCAACATTTCTAGTTCAATTCCCAACATCAACCATAACCCACAACCTGTCTACGGAGCCTCTAAATACAATAGAAGAGTAATATGGAAATGCCGGCAACAAGGCCCCGGCTATACCTCAAATCACTGTACATGAGAAACAAAAGATACATGACCCCGAAATGAAATGCGGCTTACCAAATCAGCTGAAAAGAGTGTACTGCTATCACTGATCAATGCCGCCTGCTGAAGAACCACCTGCATCCATTAAAGATACAGCGCCCCCAGCAAAAGGGACGTTAGTACTGTCGAATAGCACTAGTATGTATGGCTAAAAATCCTCTTTCAAAATAGAATGCCCATATAAGAAAACGCAACAAATAGGAACAACAAGTCACAATCAACAATATCCAAACGTCCAGTTAAAACATAATAATTTTCAAAATACAAACTTCATATATAATTTTGGTTGGGAGATCATTATCCCCGATATACCACCGTCTTTGTTAGCACGGAGTCCGATCACGCCCGATCGGCAAGTCCATCCTCTCACGAACAATGTGGTTTGACATGTGATGCGAAAGAAAGTTGTTACCAAGAGTAGTACCACCATATGCGCAATATGGCGTCTGATCTCCACCCGATCAGCTAGGCCGCCTTCCCACATATGCCGTGAAGGTTGTCTTTTTCAATCCACAAAGGTTCTAGTTTCATCCCAATTAAAGGGAATAATATCACAATCCGCCCCTATACCGGCACGCGTAGTTTCAGGTGTGGGCCTTATGACCCACCCTTCCTCGGTATTACTAATGATGCTTCCAAAAATAGTTTTGATTTGATTTGCAAACAGAAATATCATAAATACAATTGTACTCACCTCAACATCTTTCACATTGTGTGAATTCTCATTAGTATTTCCAGTCATTCACAAAGACAATATTTCCTTGGCTCATTAGGCCATTCACAAGATTCTTTATTCCTGGCACAATGTCCGTATTTCATATTCCATACTTTCACCTCTTTCAATTTCAAAGATCACCATCAAGTATCAACATATAGGATGTTTTAAAAATCATATACTTCAGATCCATTTGAAATGGAAACTTCAAACACAAATGGTTTCTTCCCAAAGAATGAAGCATACCAACCAACAATAGAAATACACATGAAAAATCATAAACAGTCAATACACCATTTACTCTTGAAATACTCTACCCCAGAAATGACAATGTACAATTTTAACACATGAGTATATAGAACTCGAATCACACTGGATATATTTATAAATCAAAGCATTTGTTAAAGCAACCACTAATGGGCATGAATTTAGTACAAAAGCTTTTAGACAATTCTATCTTTCATTGAAACACGACTCAAAGCCATAATCTTTTAATACGTAAACCACACTTTGAAACTTACAGAAAGATTATGGAATTCAGTTCCAAGAGAGAAAGTTAAGCCAACATACCTCAATTGCGCTTCTTTAGACTCTACAATTTTCCGAAACCCTTAGCAACCTCAATCTATTTTAGCAATATACAAATTGAACCCAAAATTAGAAAAACGTTCATGGTTCTAGTTCATTTTTTATTTTTCCCACACTCTTTATCACATGCATGCAGATAAACAACCCTCACACCCATGGACCATCTTATTAATACCCCATTATAGCTATGTTTGAAATTAAGAGCTGGGGTGATGAAGTCTTACCTTTTTGGATGAAGAATTTGGTACTCTACTTGAATATTTCCAAGCTTTGAGTGATGGTTGAAGATTAATTGGTGAGAATTAGGCCCTCCCTCTAGAACCCTCTCTCTCTCACACTAGAAATATGAGAAATGAGCTTCAAAATGGGCTAAATAGGTGTTTTAACGGAATGGGGGTCGGATTTTAAATTAAGAAAATGGGTGCCCGACACAGGTCTGCGGTCGCATATGCGACCGTATAATGGTTATGCGGTCCACAAAGTGACCGCAGAAATGTCCCTCAGGGGCCTGAACTTATGGCCCAGGTATGCGACAAGTATGCGGTCCGCATACTCATTCTGCGGTCGCATAATGCACCGCAGAACTCCTTCCGCAAAAACTCAAGAGGGATTATGCGATTGATATGCGGTCCGCATATCGATTATGCGGTCGCATAATCGACCGCAAAACTGACCTCAAGTTGGCCAAACTTACTGCTTCACTCTGCGGCCATTATGCGGTCTACAGAGTGATTATGCGGCCGTATAGTGGGCCGCAGAAATGCGTTCCTCTGCGAAATATTTTCCTCTCAGTCCATAGGATACTGTTCAATCCAAAAAGTCCGAACCGCTGCTCCCAAGCTCGCCGCGAAGAATTTATACTAATATAACATAGGGATCTATCTTGGCACCACGAAACCCCGAGTTTTTGGTTTAAATTTTTACGGGTCCTTACATCCTCCCCCACTTAAGATAATTCGTAATCGAATGAGCATCAAGGTTTGCTTAACATAGTTTCAGTTGTACCACATAACATCAGCCCTAGATTTGCCTAACTTCCTAACTTTCGGAAAATTTCGCCAGAGTTTCCTTTGTATTTAGGCCTATTAACGTGTCAGAGTAACATCAAAATAATTCCTAACAACACATCCACAACTTGACAAAATATCACCATGTATAACAACGTCACTAATCTCATCATTACAGGCATTATACTATCAAGAGTGGTATCTGGACATGAACTGCACATATTTAAATCATAACACACAGAAGTACCTTTCAAATCACAATCATTTAACTATACACTTAAGTGGGAACATTTTATTTCCTTAACACTTTTGCCCCTCCATGTGGTTTCCTCGACTTACATACTTCGCCATAACACATTAACGGAGACTATCTCAACTCCCGGACTTTTCTAACAAGGATAGAAAATAGTTGCTCCTCACAATCCTATTATCCCTTATCTTCACCTTATTAGACATAGACAAATGAAACATCGGGTACATGGAGAACAATAATAGGGAAACATCATACTCATAGTTTAGCCTATTTCCTTTCAAAATTCCATAAGGCCTAATGTGACTTCACATACTTTACCTTTATTAACAATTCACATAGCACCCTCATGCAGAAAATATTGAGAATAACCCATTCACTTTCTTCAATTCTAAATCTCCATGCCGAACACCCAAACTAAACCTTTGGCAACCTCCAACAATTTCTCTAAGATGTGCTAGCTTGACTATGACCATAAAATTTCCTATCCCATATATTTTATCACGGGATGATGCTTCTTGTTTGACATGCCTGAACCTACAATACTCGATAGATTTGCTACAAACAGGAACAACGAGGTTCGAGATTCGCTGGAAATATTCAAGAATCCATCAACGTGCTGAGCACGGCATTTCAAGAGGTTATATCCTAAGAGATATGAAGGTCACTACCAATAGCGCTGACATGGAGATTCATTGTGGTGACACCATCGGTTCAACAAACGAGTCATAGAGTTGCCTAGTAGGCATAGATAATGTAGGGATCAGGTTCATGATTAGGAGATTTAAATAAATGAGTCATTTTAGACATGTGACATATGGGAGGCATAGTCTGGAGGAGAAAGACATTAGCGTTAGTTATTCCTGGAATAATATGAGCCAGGAAAAGGACAACAACAATTGTTTCATTCCATACGTGCCTTGTTTGGCAATAGTAGGCCTCAAAGAGAGATAGCACTTATGTGACACCAGTCGGCTCTTGGAATGTAGGGAAAATCAGTTTAACTCGAAATGAGAATATTCTAGCACCCTGAATATGATATGGGTTTCAAGATACACAAAGTTGCATTACACTCTTAACAGTAACTAGCACAAGGAATCTATGCCACAAGCTTACGAGGATGAAAAGAAGTTGAACACTTGTGAGATTATTATCATTCCCACAGCTTAACCTTTGCCAATATTTGATCTTATGTGAGAGGACTAGAGATACGACGAGTTTGTCTTTCAATTCAATATCCACATCATAAGGCTGCTCAACTTTCAATCTCACACAAGTGGAATCATATAACTAGGACATCTTAATGTTGGATGAAATCATGTATTAGTTAGAGAGAATGAACACTTTGCCGTGAGCTAGACATGTTTTTGCCATAACAACTCTCAAGTTGCCATTTCAGGCCAATTCACGGGCAACCACAATACTGGGAACAAAGTGAGTTTCTCACCGAGGCATGATCTAGATGGACATGAAAGTCATAATAAGATGGGTAAACAACAAGACCTCCCTGTGACGAATTTGTGATAAATCTCAAGTTGCTCAGAAACTTTATGCGGATAAGTGGCCCCTTTCAATTGGCATGTACGCACATGATAGGTGCTAAGATATACTCTCATATTACTAGACAATGAATAGGATTCATGACACTATTCATAAAGGAGTAGAATAATTGTTCCAACCATAGAAGTCACATATACCGGAGAGGAAAACAGTGACTCAAGAAGGATCTCAACACTGGGATGCTTTCCATTGGATATGATACCTCATAGGTAAATATTATGGCGATGCATGTATAGGCACATATGAGCAGATGTTATCCATTTGAATCAAAAGGTTCTATACGAAATTCATCAGGTATTGTCCCTTGTTGAGAATTTAGGGAAGCAGTGGGAAGTATTAACCTAGGGCTATAACGCAATTCAAGGAACCCATTATAGAACTCAATTTCTCAAGAGGTTGTAAATATAAGGAATTGTGATAAAGAGGCTTCACGAATATTGTGCCTCGTTCTAAGAGTAGATACAGAGAACGACTCATAAAGTTGTTTCGGTTCTATCCCAACTTCCATAGTAACATAAGAGGTGACATATGACAAAGTGGAACCGGGATCAATCAGAACATACACATCATGAGATCGGATAGTCAATATACCTGTAACCGCATCCGGAGAAGCCTCAAACTTTTGACGTCTCCACAGAGCAGAAAACCTGTTGGGCCCTCCCGAGCTCTGAATACCACCCCTAGCTGTTCCACGCCCTGCAGGCGTTATAGTGCCTCTAGCTGGGGGAGGCGTTGTGGATGTAGTAGCTACAGAACTGGCTGGCTGTGCCATACCCTTGCCCATGCTCTGGAGAGACAAATAACAATCTCTTTGAAAGTGGCCCGTCATACCACACTTGTAGCATACCTTTGTACCATAGTGACACACTCTTGGATGGCATCTCCCACACTTCACACAACGGGGATGAGGTCAGCTGAACTGACTCGTCTCACTGACCTGATATTTACCCTTTTTTCATACATCATAGGCATACCCCTTATCCTTTTTCCAAGCTTCCAATACGGGATTAACAATTCCAGCACCGGATTATTGTGTGGGCCTTTGGAATTGCCCAAATATACCACCTCTAATGTGCTGCTGAGCATACTCACAACACGATGCCAAATGTTCCTTCCCGCATGACGGACATAACTTGATGGGTGTACCCAACCTAGGGTATTTGTTCTTTTTGTGCCCCCTCTTTCCACAGCCATAGCATATTTCAAGGGTCATCCAACATGTTCTCAAGTGCCGCTTCTTGCAAATCACACAATCTGGTTCATTAGCACCAACAACCCTCTTTCATTTCTTAGATTCTCTCTCCACATGATCCGATTGTGCGGTGACAGTGGTAGGAATAAGTACACTTCCCTTAGCAACAAGTTCTTCCAACACATCCACGGCTTGACGCATTCTCCCAACAAACTCTTGTGTAATCTCCCTCAGATTCAATGGAGCGGTCATTCCCCCCTCGTTGTTTTTAACTCGTGGATCACTCATCTGAAAAATATCATGAGACATAACGAGGAAATTAGCTTCCTATCTTGAGCTCTATCGCACGATCTGGAGTATCAAAGAAGTGTGAAATTCCTAAATGTCCAAGCAGCCTCCTCATTATAGATGTGGTCGACAACACACCGATAAGAAGGAATCTACTAGACACGGCTCCGAGACATCCTAGGACACTTTAAAACCTTAGGCTCTGATACCATGTTTGTCATGCCCCAAACTCAGGGAGCGCGACCGGCGCTCAACCGAGAGAACCCGGCCGAGCAAGCCTATTAGACTTACTTCTACCCAAACTCATCCATGAATAAAAAGGAGATGTACTCCATTAATCAACCACTGAAAAGATTTTATTAACAACTTCCTTTTCATTCCCATTAGCAGCTTCATTCATAATTTTCAAAACATTACGAGTTTATAGAATTAATGAAAAACATAATTTCCAAGTACCAACATTTCTAGTTCAATTCCCAACATCAACCATAACCCACAACCTGTCTACGAAGCCTCTAAATAAAATAGAAGAGTAATATGGAAATGCCGGCAACAAGGCCCCGGCTATACCTCAAAACACTGTACATGAGAAACAAAAGATACATGACCCCGAAATGAAGTGGGGCTCACCAAATCAGCTGAAAAGAGTGTATTGCTATCACTGATCAATGCCGCCTGCTAAAGAACCACCTGCATCTATTAAAGATGCAGCGCCCTCGGAAAAAGGGACGTTAGTACTATCGAATAGCACTAGTATGTATGGATAAAAATCCTATTTCAAAATAGAATGCCCATATAAGAAAAGGCAGCACATAGGAACAGCAAGTCACAATCAACAATATACAAACATCCAGTTAAAACATAATAATTTTCAAAATACAAACTTCATATATAATTTTGGTTGGGAGATCATTAGCACCGATATACCACCGTCTTTGTTAGAATGGAGTCCGATCACGCCCGATCGGCTAGTCCATCTCTCCACGAACAATGTGGTTTGACATGTGATACGAAAGAAAGTCGTTACCAAGAATAGTACCACTATATGTGCAATATGGCATCTTATCTCCACCCGATCAGCTAGGCCGCCTTCCCACATATGTCGTGTGGGTTGACTTTTCCAATCCACAAAGGTTCCAGTTTCATCCCAATTAAGGGGAATAATATCACAATCCACCCCTACACCGGCACGTGTAGTTTCAGGTGTGGGCCTTATGACCCACCCTTCCTCGGTATTGCTAATGATGCTCCCAAAAATAGTTTTGATTTGATTTGCAAATAGAAATATCATAAATACAATTGTACTCACCTCAACATCTTTCACATTGTGTGAATTCTCATTAGTATTTCCAGTCATTCACAAAGACAATATTTCCTTGTCTCATTAGGCCATTCATAAGATTCTTTATTCTTGGCACAATAGCCGTATTTCATATTCCACACTTTCATTTCTTTCAATTTCAAAGATCACCATCAAGTATCAACATATAGGATATTTTAAAAATCATATACTTCAAATCTATTTGAAATGGAAACTTCAAACACAAATGATTTCTTCCCAAAGAATGAAGCATACCAACCAACAATAGAAACACACATGAAAAATCATAAATAGTCAATACACCATTTACTCTTGCAATACTCTCCCCGAGAAATGACAATGTACAATTTCAACACATGAGTATATAAAACTCGAATCACACTGGATATATTTATAAATCAAAGCATTAGTTAAAGCAACCACTAATGGGCATGAATTTAGTACAAAAGCTTTTAGACAATTCTATCTTTCATTGAAACACGACTCAAAGCCATAACCTTTTAATACGTAACCCACACTTTGAAACTTACAGAAACATTATGGAATTCAATTCCAAGAGAAAAAGTTTAGCCAACATACCTGAATTGCGCTTCTTTAGACTCTACAATTTTTCGGAACCCTTAGCAACCTCAATCTATTTTAGCAATATACAAGTTGAACCCAAAATTAGGAAAACATTCATGGTTCTAGTTCACTTTTTATTTTTCCCACATTCTTTATCACATGCATGCAGATAAACAACCCTCACACCCATGTACCATCTTATTAATACCCCATTATAGCTATGTTTGAAATTAAGAGCTAGGGTGATGAAGTCTTACTTTTTTGGATGAAGAATTTGGTACTCTACTTGAATATTTCCAAGCTTTGAGTGATGGTTGAAGATTAATTAGTGAGAATTAGGCTCTCCCTCTAGAACCCTCTCTCTCTCACACTCGAAATATGAGAAATAAGCTTCAAAATGGGCTAAATGGGTGCTTTAACGGAATGGGGGTCGGGTTTTAAATTAAAATAATTGATGCCCGACACAGGTCTGCAACCGCATAATGGTTATGCGGTCCGCAAAGTGACCGCAGAAATGGCCCTCAGGGGCCTGAACCCCAAGTTTTTGGTATAAATTTTTATGGGTCCTTACAATAATGTAATGACCCAAAATGTCATCTTATGTTTTAGAACTCGAATCTGCGCTCTTAAGACTTAAAAATCTCATTTTTACCCTCCTCGATTTGTGTGCGCAGTCCGGGCAGGTTTCCAGAAAGCTTTTATGTTGAAAACTAATGAAAATAAGAATTTTTGCCTTAAAATTTGATTTTAGATGACTTCGGTCAATATTTTTGGTAAACGGGTCCGGATTCGTGCTTTGACGATCTCGATAGGTCCATAAAAAATTATGGGACCTGGGCGTATGCCCGGAATCGAATTCGGAGGTTCCTAGCTTGAGTTATGAATTTTTGATGAAAATAAAAAGTTTGGAAATTATTTATTTTTAAGAATTTGTTGATATTTGGCATTGTTAGTATCGGGTCCGTATTTTGGTTCCGGAGCCCGGTACAGGTTCATTATGATATTTATGAAATGTCTGTGAAATTTGGTGAGAAACTGAGTGTATTTGACGTGATTCAGGCGTCCCGTTGAGAAAATAGAAATTTTAAAGTGTTTTTGAGAATTTCATTTGATTTGGTGCTAAATTTATAGTTCTAGGTGTTATTTTGGCAATTTGATCACGCGAGCAGGTCCGTATGATATTTTTAGACTTGCGTGCATGTTTGGTTTGGAGCACCGAGGGCTCGGGTTCCATTCGGGCGATACGCGAGTTGAGTTCAAACCTCAAAAAGGCTGTTGGTGCACCAAATCTGGTGTGCCCGCACCTGTCAGCCTTTGGTCGTAGGTGCGAGCTCGCAGGTGCGAGCGAAAGCCCCGCAGATGCGACCCAGGCCTGGACTTCATTTTTTCGCAGATGCAGACTTTTCTCCGCAGGAGCGGGACCGCAGAAGCGGAACCCTGTCCGCAGGTGCGGCCCCAGTTGGCCCAGCCCTTTTCCATGCGGATGCGCAGCTGCGACCAAAGTACCACACGTGCGAAGGTCGCTGGGCAGTGAGCATTTAATTCGGACTCCAGCCATTTTTCTTCTCGTTTTCAAAAGGATAGAAGGCCTAGGGTGATTTTTCAAAGACATTTTCTTCCCCAAATAATATGTAAGTGTTCCTTAACTCGTTTCTTTCAATCTTTTACTTCATTTCACAAGAATTCAACCTAAAAATCTAGAGTTTCATGGTAGAATTAGGGGTTAGGGTAGAAACTTGTGATTTCTGGAATTTGGGGATTTAGACCTCAATTCGGGGTCGGATTCCAAAACTAATTACATATTCGGGCTCGGGGGTGAATGGGTAAGAGGATTTTGGTCCGAACCTCTGGTTTTGACCAAGAGGGCCTGGGGTCGATTTTTTTTTTTGACTTTTGGAGGAAAGTTTTGGAAATTTAATTTATGAAATATAACCGATTTCTTTAGCAATATTTGATATTAATGAGTCATTTTTGAATAGATACGAGTGGTTTAGAGGTGAATTCCAAAGGAAAAGCTGTGATTGAGAATTAAGTGGCCTTCGGAGCAAGGTAAGTGTGGTGTCTAACTTTGGCTTGAGGGAATAGGTATTGTGTGAGTATTTTCTACGTGTTTTGTTGTTGAATACGACGTATAGTTGAGGTGACGAGCATCTATGCGTTGTGGTCGAGTCATAGCGTGCGAGTAAAAATCCATTTCTTGCAAATTTGTAGTCTTAAATCTTGTTATCCATGCTTATTGTTGTTGTTGAAATGTTGGAAGACTTGTATCCGGTTCCACCAAGGATGATAAAATTATGAATATTGATTTGAGGTTGAGATGTTAAATTGTGAAAGTAATCATTTATGAAATATTGATTTCTTGTGAAACTTCTCTCTATCCGTTGTTATTGATTTTGTGAATTGTGAGGAAGAGTATAAAGCACGAAGGGTGATGTCGTACATAATTTATTTATATTGCGAGGAAGAGTGTAAAGCAAGAAGGGTGATGCCATGCATAATTTAATTATATTATGAGGAAGAGTGTAAAGCACGAAGGGTGCACGAAGGGTGATACCGCGCATAATTTATTTATATTGTGAGGAAGAGAGAAAAAGCACGAAGGGTGATGCCGTACAGTCTTATCTGTTATTTGGCGAGGTTGAGAGTAAAAGCACGAAGGGTGATGCCGTGCAGTTTTCCTTGCTGTTTTTATTGCTCAATTCGTTTAAGGATTTCCGGTTTAATTATGTCTTTTCATTGTACTCACTCTTTATGTTGTATTCCCCCACTGTATGTTCCTCTCCCATTATTTCTGCATTTATTGCTTTACATATTGTTGTTTCCTCTAGTATGATTATACTGTTCAGGTTATATGTGGGTGTCTTGTCCTAGCCTCGTCACTACTTCGCCGAGGTTAGTTTTGACACTTACAAGTACATGGGGTCGGCTGTACTGATGCTGCACTCTGTACTTTCTGTACAGATTTTGATACCGGCTCAGGTTGATCGAGATTTGCTACTGGTCCGCTGTCCGGAGAATCAAGGTAGATCTGTCGGCGTTCATAGACCTTGAAGTCCCCGTCTATCCTTTATGTCTTACTATTTTCTTTCATTCAAACAGTTGTATTTCCTTCAGACTATTACTTGTTGTAAATTCTAGAATGTTCGTGAATTGTGACTCCAGATCCGGGCGGTAGTAGTTAATACAGATTTATGATATTCCGCACTTGTTATATTTCATTGTAGTTAATTAATATTAATTACTGAATGGAAATAAGGAATTGGTAAAAGATTCTCTAACGTTGGCTTGCCTAGTAAGTAAAATATTAGGAGCCATCACGGTCCCGTCGGTGGGAAATTTCAGGTCGTGACAAAGATAGAGTGAAATATCTTCGTCTAAAAGCTTTGGCCGAGGGGGAAATCTACCTACTCTTAGTCAGGTTGACCCTAGTACCGGTTCAAATCAATTTCAATCGGGAATTAACATTGTTACAGGTGGTATTTTATATTATGATCCAAAAAAAGATCGGGAACAATTAGAAAAAATGGTAATTGTTATGTATTTACCCTATAATTTTCCTTCTGACCCTAACTTTGTGCATTATATTAGAAAATATTTTAATCCTACTTATAAAGGTTTTCCTCGCACAAGCTTAAAGAGCGATATTTATAGATATAAACATGAATATGAACAATATTTGCACTATTTATTTACTCATATAAATTGTCATGTTGCTATTATAACTGATATTGGTAGAAGTGGTAACGACTGTAATTATCTTACATGAATAGGTCCTCCTTTTTGGTATGAAACTGTTTATAATGGTTTAGCACTTGAAGATGAGGAATTGTCTCAACTTCCGGAAGCAATAGCCACAATTAGAATAAATGCTCAAACTATTTTTAATACTTATCAAGTTGTATTAAATCATGCTAGACCAAATGTTCCAACTCCTTCTTCTTCTGTTTCTCAATCATCTAAAAGAACTACGGGAGTAAGAGCACTTAGTGCTTGGGCGGGATTTAGGGGTTCTCAAGGTTCTAGTAGTAGTAATGTTTCACAACTAAATGAGCTTGAAGTTTATTTATCGTAGGGAATTGAGGAAGTGAATCCCGACGGCTCCTTTAATCTTTTGGAAAGGTAAAAGGACAAAAAAAATACTTTCCAGTTCTTTCAAGGATGGCCCGAGATATTTTAACTATTCAAGCTTCAACAGTGGCATCAAAGAGCGCTTTCAGTCAAGCAAGACTTCAACTCGGTGATTATAAAGCGTCTATGAGGGAGAGCTTGGAAAAATCAGTACTTTTCAGAGATTGAATCCGGTCGGAAAGAAGAAATTTTAGACTTGCTGAATCACAACCAGATGAAGACGAAGCTTACGAAGAAATGCTAGCTGAACTTGCGGAGGATGTTGATACGCCCGGAAGTGGCGATGACCAAGCTACTTTTCCGCCACCACCAACGGAAATTCCTCCGGACCTTGATAGATTTATGAAGTTTATAAGAGATACCATGTAACTTGTATGAACAAAAATTAGTATGTATTATGTAACTTATATTTTGGCACATCTTGATTAGTTTCTTTTCTTCTCAATGGTGGTATTAGCACCGTGTTGTGCTCATTCCATAGGGGGATGAAGACTAAGAAAGATATTGCCATATTTTTTAATGCTATAATAAAATTACAAGGCATTGCTTTGAATATCTCTTTACAATATTTTTGTATTTAGACTTTAAATTTGAATTAAAAAATATTTAAAAATTTAGGTCACAATTCTATGATAAATTTTACAAGGCATTGCCTTAGATATTATTTTTAACATCCTTTTGTCTCTAATTTCTATTTTATTATTTTTAAAAAATACGTTGGGCCCACTTAGCCCATTTAGCCCTCGAGCCGGGACTGTTTAGCCCGGGACCAAACGGTCTCGGTCCCGGGCCGGTCCCTACAAAAGGACCGTTTAGCCCGGGATCATTTGGCCCGTTTAATTTGGGAACGGCCTGGGACTGGGACCGGGACCGTTTGGACCGGACCACTTAGCCCGTTTAAGCCCGGGACCGGCCCACTTGCCACCCTTATCTCTAGAATATCGTCTCTCATTTAATTCGTGTTTAATTTTGCCAACATGTTCATTTAATCTCTTAGTTGATTACTCTAGATTAGTTTTATTAAATATTCATACTTTAGAAAAGTGCTTGAATAAATTAATTGTCTTAGTTTAATTTAGTGAATATTTAATCACAAGTCCCTGTGGGTACGATATCTGGACTTATAATCCTATATTACTTGTCGACCACATATACTTGCATGTGCGTTTGGGAGCAACAAGTTTTTGGCGCTGTTGCCGGAGATTTTAAAATTGATTGTTTTGCTAGATTAGACTTTTTACTTTTTTTCTATTCAAGTTTTTAATTTTAGTTTAGTGTAGATAGTATTATATTATTTTTTACATGGCATCTTGGAATGAGAATTATTTGAATATTGGTTATTCTTATTTTGGTGATCCCTGTTCATATTGTGGAGGACCACACTTGTGGAAAAATTGTGAATCTCAATCTTATGAGTGGAATTTTTGTAATGTGTGTGGTTGTCAAAGTGGCCATTGGAATGGTTGTCCTAATTCTTTTTATCCTTTGGCGAGCCCTTATTATGATATTTCTGATAATGTTTATGAGTTTGATAAGAGCAATGAAGTGGGGGATGTAGTGCGTGTTGCTCGTATTATGGACATGATGAGGCAAGTAGCCGAGCAACAAGATTAAAATCAAAAGGCTATACAAAGAATTAGTGCAGCAATCATGAGAATGAAGTCGAGACGGACGAAGTGGCTATAGAGAACGAGTTCCCACCAGAAGATAATTTTGAAGAAGCAGATATAGTGAGTCAATCTTGGCTAGAGGAACAAACTCAACTGATAAAATCTCATGAGTTTCTTCGTGATGGTCTTTCAAATATGACAGAACAACTTATAGAAGGAAGAACTGAGCTCGGGAAAAAGATAGACCAATTTGGCTCAGATATCCATGACCTGCAGGCTAAATTGAATAAAAAGGTTGAGGCGTCTGATGCCCTACAACCAATTGTTGTGGATACTGGTCAACTTGTGGAGCGGAAAGAGGAATTCTAACTATTCGACCAAAATATTATTGATGATGCTGAGGTTGAGGAAGTGTGCAAAAGTGAGGATGTCAAAAGTGAAGCATTTTAGAGTTGGAGCGCATCAGACCTCATTCTAACTATTTTTCAACATTGTGCTTGGTTGGTGACACGAGAATTGATCCATTCGAGCATATGGAGAAGTCAATGGATAGGGAACAAAGTGCATATATTCTGAAATTTGCAATGCCAAGGAGACGAAACGGCACCCCTCACTTAAAGGCCAAGAAGTGCAAGATGTGATACCTATTGCTTGGTTACTTTATTTCTACACCACCTCCCCAGGAACGTGACCGAAATATTGATGCAAAATTAGGGGCGCAATTCATATCCTCAAAGTGGAAGGAAAAGTGGTGAAAGTGATGGCGTCGTGCCACGACTATAAATAAGGCGCTTGTTGGGAGGCAACCCAATTCTACTGTTTCTTTTTATTTTTATTTATTTTTTTAATTATTATCGTGGTAGTGTTATTTTTGTGTTTTGTAGGAGTACGAGCATGGAGTCAAAGCCAGTAGGCGCATGCAAAAATGAGCAGGGGGTTGGAAATAAGTGTGGGGTGCCAGCACAAAGGACCATACCTAGGAGAAATCTAAATATCCCGTGAGCTGCTTTGCTTCGGCCTTTGGCCTATCAAGGAGTCTCTTTTACCCTCTATTTATTCATTGGATGCATTGAGTACATTACATAATTTTAAGTATGGGGTGAGGAGATTGTCTGGGTGATATTCTGTGCTATCCTAGTTTAGTTGTAGTAGTCTTTCTTAGTGTACTAGTTTTTGTGTAAAGAAAACAAAATAGAAAAAAATGAAATTTGAGAAAAAAAACTACAGAAAATTTAGATTTTTCCCGACGATGGATTTTGTGAACAAATTTCTTGAGGGATTAAAGTCCAATGTAAAAACAATTCAAAAATATTTTGTTTTTGTTTTCAGTTAATTTTAGTTAGATAATAATCCCCCTTGATTTTTCTTTGTGCATCGGTTCTTTTTCAGGGGATGTAATTTGAACCGGGTAAACGCTTTTATTTTTAGGATTAGATTTTTTTCTTTTTGAGGAGTAATAAAAGAGGAAGAAGAAAACCTTTGTGCCTTGTTTGATACTAGCATATTAAACGTGAGCTTGAGTAATACTTTTTCTCTGAGTGCTTGAGTAATGAATAAAATAACAGACTTTCCGACACCTAAGCTCAGGGTTGTGACTCTGTATATACCTTATTCTTATTTTGTCGTTCGCTATGATCCTGTCTGTCTTAGAGTAGAATTGATGCATCTTGATTGGTACTTGTGCCATGTGGGATGAGGATTTCTTACATATATATTTTATGTTTTGGATCTTAGTCTAGAACTTGCCCTGCTTGTTATTGAAGCGAAATAAAAGTGTTGCTTTGTTTAGAAGATGATAATAGGTTTTCTTTGTTATGTCTTGTGAATTTTAGCCTTTTCAGATATTGTACCACTAGTTAGCCCTTTGAGCCTGTAGCCTTTTGTTTGGAAGCCGTATTTTTGCCTTGATTCATTTGTTGAATCCTTAGTTTTTGCACCCTGCTTCCTGCAGCACTATTGCTTAGACTGTGATATTAATTGACAAATTTGGAGAAAGGAATGATTAAGTGAAAAATGGTGATCAATGATAGCTGAATATGAATGAAAAGGCCCTCTTGAAAAGAATGTGATATGAAAAAAAGATAAAAGAAAAATTGCTTTAAAAAAACATTCTTGATATGAGGGAAATACTTGTGAAACAATAGATGAAGAGATGGCTGAAAAATAAAGTGAAGAGTAGAAAATAATGGGTGATGAAGTCTAAAAGTGCAAAGTGCTTAGGGAAATGTAAGTCACTATTATATAGTTTTCCTACCCATCCCCTAGCCAATATGACAACCCGATAAAGTCCTATTTTATTCGATTCGAGCATACTTATTAGTAGAGATGTACATAATGGGCAAGCCTATGGTTCTTTGTGCATACATGTGAATTCGTTTGTGAGTGCTAGAGTTTTTCTTTGATGCTAAGTCCTTAAATTATATTCATTATTTGATTTGAGTGTATGGACTATTTATTCTTGTGAGGGCACTGGTTTTATGATAGATAGGTGATGTTATTAGCTTTATTTGATAGAATAGGTGAGCGACCTTAAATTTGATAAGTTAGAGTCCATCTCTGAGGTTAGGAGGTTAGAAGTTTGATGTTTGTTTGTCACTTGTATATATTGCACGATGATTAGGAAGTGTATATCGGATAGTTTGAGTTGCTATAGGGCCTAATTGTTAGTATCAACCGAAATGGTGGTATTGCTAGCTTGATTTATTGAGAGTGGTTTTAATGCTTACTCGAGGACGAGCAAGAGTCTAAGTGTGGGGTATTGATGTTCGGCCAAAAATACATATATTTAACCATTGTTGACTCACATTCTAGTACTTTTAATCATCTTTTGAGTATTAATTATATTACTTTGTATTAAATACTATATTTTAAATGTGTAAAAATAAAGCAGTGTGAATATGAAGAGATCCGGACAAAAAATAGATAAAATACGAGGAAAAAAAGAAAGACAATTAAAAGAATAAAACAAGGGGGACACCCTTTGGGTTTTGTCCCCCAAGTGGAATACAAAGAAAAATAATATATAATTCAATTGAATTTAGAATGCAATTGATGAAAGTAATGCAGCGAAGGAATTGAATGTGAAAACGTGGTCTGGACGCTGCATGTGCGGATTTTCCTATTTCATCCGGGACAATGTTATTTCAGCCTTACATGGCTGCAACTCGTATAAAAGGAATTCTAAACTTAATTTGGAGGGGATCTAACATAGTTTGAAGGAGAATTCACGTGGAGGAACACACACCACGCTTGGAGGAGGCTTCTAACTAGTTTTTCTTCTCTTCTCTTCCTTTAATCTCATAGTTTATTAGGTCTAGAGTTTTGGGTGCTACATGAACGTTGTAGTTTGAAGCTTGAATTGTTCTTATTATTTTATCATATTGGTTTATTTATTCAATAGTGCGCTTAATTATTTGATTAATTGATCACCAATTAAATACTATTGATAGTAGGCTATATTTATGCAATTTAGACAATATTTACACTCTAATTTAGCCACACTTTATTGATATTTGAATGCTAAAAGATAACAAAATACTCTAATTAAGAATTTGATGCTTTGCAGGAGCTACTCCTAGCTAGGAGGGAGCTAACGAGTGTTTTGGAGTCAACATGGAGTGTGGAAGGCCAATCGAAGGTTAGCCCGGTCGAAAAGAAGCGAGAAAAGCAAGCGAGATGACTCCTCCAGGTGCGCGGCCGCGAAGTGGGCCGCGAATTGGCCCGCAAACTCAAGGTAGTGGGGAAGTGGAAATCCGCAGCCGGATCCGCGGACAAATCTGCGGCCGCGGATAGGCGTACGAAAGCCAAACACGCAGGGTTAATTATGTAATTTCTTAGGCGACTAACATAAACCTATATGAAGCCTAAACTTGCCCAGAAGTCAGGGATAGATGGTTTTAGAAGATTTTAGAGGGAAGAACAAGGGAGAGAAGACGGATAATTTCCTAAGAGTTTTCATTTTCTTCTTCATACTTCTATTTATTGATTATGAATTATTTTAGTGATTTGTTTTTCATTAGTATGAGTAGCTAAATCTGTTGTCTAGGGTTGATGGAACCAATTATTGGATGAAGTCTTGACTCTATTTTGTTATAATTGAGTCGTGTTTGTTCTATGATTGTCAACTACGTATTGTATTGTGGGGTTAGAAATAACGAAGCTTTGGTGGGATAATTCTGAGTTGAATAAATTGTCAACTAGAGTAGTTCAAGAGAATGCTTTTAGTAAATTATCGTAATTGATCGAGAGATAATTACTATAGCCCGGAACTCATAATCCTCATAGAGTATTACGACGAGATTATAGCTAAAGAGTTAAGAATTAATCCGGCAATTGGGGAAATCAATAACCCTAGATTCTTTTACCCTTGAATTCAATTTTAGTCTTGATTATTGCTAATTTTATTGTCATTTTTCATTAGCTAAATAAATTCCACTGATTATTCATAAAACACTTGCATCCGAAAGTTGTCTGAGCTTATCATTAGCATTATTTAAAGTTGTAGTAAATAGGTTAGTTCCATGTGGGATTCGACTCCGGACTTGAACCGGGTTATATTTGCAGCAACCGCTTAGTCTTTTTTCCAAGGCATAGTTGGGCATGATCAAATTTTGGCGTTGTTGCCGGGGAACTAACGATGTTATTTATTACAACTTAGAATAATTGCTAGGATTCTTAGTTTAGATCAATTTCTTACGGTGTTTAAACTTTTCCATTGAAATTCTCATGTTTGAATTCTCCTGTGACTCAGGTGTATGTCTAGAAGCTCTTCGAGGACTGGTGAACTTTGTGAAGGACTCTCAGACCCCGAGAAAGCATTCATGGCATTAAATCGAACCAACAAGAAGAACAAACAGTTACAAGAAAAACACGCACTCGAAATTGAAATGGACAGCGTGGACGATGTCAACGGAAACAATCGGAATAATTGGGTTGACCCAAACAATGGAGTGGTGGAACCTCTTGTGCCCGAAGTTGCTCTTTATGATTGGGCACAACCAACTGTTGATAAACTGGCATGTGCCATTGTTGTACCTGAGATACAAGCGGAGACATTCCAGATCACCAACAACATGCTGCATCTGTTGCAAAATAAGGGACTGTTCTCCGGGTCATACATTGAAGACCCACAACAACATCTAAAGAATTTCCTATCAATATGTGTGACCCAAAGACAGTCGAATGTGACTCCTGAAGCCATCAAGCTATTACTGTTTCCATTCTCTGTAACTGGAGAGGCTCAAACTTGGCTGAATTCGCTCCCAGTAAACTCCATTGACACTTGGGAAGAATTAGTCAAACAGTTCTTAAACAAGTTTTATCCTCCCAACAAGAATGCAAGGCAGATTGATGAGATATTGCAGTTCAGGCAGAAACCAACTGAGACCTTGCAAGAAACCTAGGAGAGGTTCAAGGGCATGCTAGTGAAGTATCCACACCATGGCATTCCAAATCAGATGCTGGGACATAGATTCTACATGGGTTTAGCAGACAGTTTGAAGGCCAATGTGGATGTTTCAGCTGGGGGTGCATTTTTAAGCAAGACATTCATAGAGTGCAAGATTCTTCTTGACAAGATGGCTCAAAATTCAGGCTGGATGACTAGAGGTACGACACTTACACCAATAGTGCATTCTGTTGCTCTTGACCCAAACAATTCCCATGCAGAGAACATAGCCACTCTCATGACTCAGATGAGCATACTGGCAAAGAAAATTGATGAGATAGGTACAAAGCAAGTGCATATTGTTAATACAACAAATGGAGGATTGTGCACTCCTTACATAAACCAGTCATATGTGTGCTCATGGAGTGGAGAGAATGACAACCAGGGCTTCAGAGAAGACATGAATTATGTCAATAATTTTGGAGGTCAGAGGCAAGGCGGGCAATAATGGGGACCAGCACCAAACCCAGCAGTACAGACCCAACCTACCACAACACAACCCCAATTCTGGAGGCGCACGACCACAAGGTCAAATTGTGCCTTATCAAAGGCAGCATGGCTATAATCAGCAGCACCAGCAACAGTTGGCCTACCAACCACCTCATCAACAATAGGACATCAACATGGTAGAAATCAGGGGCATGCTGCAATAACTCATTTGAACAAATGGTAAGATGCAAGAAAATTTAGCAGCACATGATTCAGTAATCAAAGGCATTGAAACTCAACTGGGACAACTGTCTATGGCCTTGAACAATCGCCCCCAAGGAACATTGCCTGCAGATACAAATATTAACCTAAAGGAGAAAAATCCAAATCAGTTAATGGCAGTGAGTCTCAGGAATGGAAAAGATTTAGACAGAGAGCAAGCAGTTACTCAATCTAGGAGAGAAACTATGCCAACTACTCCAGTTACATTAGAGGTAAATGGGTCAATAGAGCTCATCGAGGTGGTAGTTGAATAGGCACAGGTTGACAAGGGTAAGGCGAAAGAAGGTGAACAAGTCTCAGAACAGGTGGCACCTCTTGTGCCAGAAGCTTCCAACAAAGAAAAGACATCAAGTAGTGGACTGAGGTTGAATCCTGCACCATTCCCTTAGAGATTGGCAAAACAAAAGAAAGATGATAAATACAGGAAATTCATGGAAATGTTTCGACAGATTTAATTGAATATTCCTCTAATGGATGCTTTGATGGAAATTCCAGGGTATGCAAAACTGATGAAGGACCTGCTGTCACGGAAATTTTACTTCCAAGACTTGTCCACTGTAACTCCGACACAGACCTGCAGCGCGGTAGTGACAAGACCTATGGCCCAAAAGGTGTCTGATCTAGGTAGCTTCACTATCCCATGCACTATTAGGAGTTATGCTTTTTGTTAAATCATTGTGTGACTTGGGAGCCAGCATAAACTTGATGCCCTTGGAAATCTATACAAAACTGGGTATTGGCAGAGCTAGACCAACCTCAATGTTGTTGCAACTGGCTGATTGCACAGTCAAAAGACCGACAGGAATTCTTGATGATGTGCTTGTGCAAGTGGGGAAATTTGTATTTCCTGCAGACTTTGTTATTCTTGACTATTAGGTGGATGAAGAGATACCCATCATTTTGGGAAGGCCATTCTTAGACACTAGGAGAGCATTAATTGATTGTGAGACTGGAGAGTTGAAAATGAGGTTGAACAATGAAGAAATAATATTCAACGTTCAACAATCCATGAAGAGACCTAGTGAATTTTCAAACTGCTCACTAGTGGAGGTCGTGGATGTGATACTGCAAGAAGAGGATGAGACCTTTAATGTCAAGGATCCACTAGAAGCCTGCTTGATGAATTTGGAAGATATGGACGGTGAAGGGTTGGCAGAGTGGGTCATGTCTCTCGAAGGTCAGGGATTCTGGAAAAGGGAACCTTAGTTCGAGCCCCTACGCTTAGAAGAGAGAGAAACACCACCTGCAAAACCATCAATAGAGGAGCCACCACAGCTGGACTTGAAACCGATTCCAGCCCACCTCATGTACGCTTTCTTGGGGCCTAATTCTACTTTGCCTGTTATTATATTATCTGGTTTGCTAGCTGTGCAGGTAGAGCAACTATTGCAGGTATTGCAAGAATGTAAGACTGCCATTGGTTGGACCATGGCAGACATAAAGGGTATCAACCCAGCCTTTTGTATGCATAAGCTTCTTCTGGAAGAGGGGCACGAACCTTCTAGGGAACATCAACGACGGCTGAACCCGAATATGAAGGAAGTAGTAAAGAAGGAAGTGATCAAGTGGCTGGATACGGGTATCATCTTCCCCATCTCTGACAATAACTGGGTCAGTCTTGTCCAATGTGTGCCAAAAAAGGGAGGAATTACGGTCGTACAAAATGAGAATAACGAGTTGATCTCGACTCCTACAATCACGGGGTGACGGATTTGCATGGACTATCGAAAATTGAACACAGCCACTCGAAAGGACCATTTCCCATTACCTTTCATTGACCAAATGTTGGACAGGTTAGCTGGGCGGTCCCACTTCTATTTTTTGGATGGATACTCAGGGTATAACCAGATCATAATAGCCCCGGAAGATAGAGAGAAAACATCCTTCACTTGTCCATATGGCATATTCGCCTTTTGGGGAATGCCCTTTGGACTTTGCAATGTACTGGCTACATTCCAGCAGTGCATGTTAGCCATTTTCACTGACATGGTGGAGGATATTATGGAGGTGTTTATGGATGATTTCTCCATGGTGGGGAATTCGTTCGAAGATTGTTTTCACAATTTAAGAAGAGTGCTCAAAAGTTGTATGGAGACAAATCTGGTGCTGAATTGGGAAAAGTGCCATTTTATGGTACAAGAAGGAATAGTGTCGGGGCATCGAGTGTCCAACAAGGGCATTGAAGTTGACCATGCCAAGATTGATGTGATTGAGAAGCTGCCACCACCTACTTCGGTAAAGGCAGTGAGAAGTTTCCTCGTTCACGTCGGGTTCTATAGGCGATTCATTAAAGATTTTTCCAAAATTGCTAACCCCTTATGTAAGTTGCTTGAAAAGGATCAACCCTTTTTGTTTTCTATTGATTGCAGGTTGGTTTTTGAGGAGCTGAAGAGGAGATTGGTGACTGCACCCATCATAGTTGCACCAAACTGGGAGCAACCATTCCCAGTGATTATGCTATAGGAGCAATCTTGGGGCAACACAAAGACAAGATGATGCACCTGATTTACTATGCAAGCAGGACGCTCAGTAGTGCACAACTTAATTACACTGTAACGGAAAAGGAAATACTGGTTGTAGTGTTTTCCTTCGACAAATTCAGGTCGTACTTAACTGGTTCAAAAGTTATTGTTTATACTGGCCATGCAACAATTAGGTACTTGATAGAAAAGAAGGAGTCAAAGCCACGCTTGATTCACTGGGTTCTTTTGCTACAAGAATTCGATCTGGAAATCTGTGACAGAAAGGGGAAGGACAATCAAGTTGCAAACAACCTCTCAAGATTGGAAGGAGAAAAAAGGAGAATGGAGGTTGAAGACATAACAGAGACATTCCCGGATGAACAGTCACTTGTTGTGACAATGGAGGAGACACCAGGGTATGCTGATATTGCTAACTATTTAGCAAGCGGTATTGTACCTTATGAACTCTCCTCAATTCAAAAGAAAAAGTTCTTCCGCGATTGTCGAGCCTATTATTGGGACAAACTTATATTGTTTAAAATATGTGTAGATAACATGATCCGGAGGTGTATCCCCAAGAAAGATCAACCGTCTGTTTTGCAGGCTTGCCATGCTTCACTTTGGAGGAATCCGGACAGCAGCAAAAGTGTTGGAATCGGGATTGTATTGGCCTACCCTGTTCAAGGATGCCCATGCTTGGGTCAAAAGTTGCGATGAATGCCAAAGGACAGGCAACATATCTCGCCGTCACGAGATTCCGATGACTACAATTAAAGAGGTGGATGTTTTTGACATGTAGGGGATCGACTTTATGGGGCCGTTCGTCAGCTCGTATGGTAACAAATATATATTGGTAGCGGTTGACTATGTCTCCAAGTGGGTCAAAGCGGTGTCTCTCCCAACCAATTATGCAAAAGGGGTAACAAGTTTCCTAAAGAAAAACATCTTCTTCACACGTTTTGGCACACCGAGAGCTATAATCAGTGATGGTGGAACCCATTTTTGCAATAGAGCATTCACACGCCTGTTGGAAAAGTATGGAGTTAGCCACAAAGTAGCCACACCGTACCACCCACAGATGAGCGGGCAAGTTGAAGTGTCCAATAGAGAAATTAAAAGTGTCCTAACAAAGACAGTGAATACAACATGGACTGATTGGGCGAAGAAGCTGGATGATGCATTATGGGCGTACCGCACAGCATTCAAAACTCCTATTGGTATGTCACCGTACAAGTTGGTGTTTGGAAAGGCATGCCACCTTCCGGTAGAGCTCGAACATAAAGCACTTTGGGCACTGCGGCAGTTGAATTTGGATATAGAGACCGCAGGCACCAGCAGAGTCACTGTGTTACATGATCTCAAGGAATTTAGGTTCCATGCATTTGAGAATGTTAGATTATACAAAGAAAAGATGAAAATGATCCATGATAAGCACATCTTAGATCGGAACTTCAAGCCTTGAGATCTAGTGTTGTTATACAACTCAAGATTGAGATTGTTTCCGGGTAAGTTGAAGTCCCGATGGTCAGGACCCTTCAGAGTGGTGCAAATATTCTCAAGTGGAGCTGTAGAGATTGAATCCGAAAATGGGACAAACTAGTTCACGGTAAATGGGCAAAGGTTGAAACATTACCTTGGAATGGTCGAACAGAAAGGGGATAGAGTGGTGATAACTTTGGAAGAGCCCCAGTACGCGAACGAGGAGTGATAATGAAAGCATGCGTCATGCCGTGATGTTAAATCAGGCGCTTCCTGGGAGGCAACCCATGGTTTGTTGTTAATCGGCGTGACACGACGTTAACTTAGGCTCTTTTTGGGAGGCAACCCATTATTTTTCTTACATTGGTTGTTGTAATTGATTTTTGAACAACTTCGACCGATCTACTAGTGTTCAGGGCAAATATTATGTGCATCGAAAGGATTCAGGAGTTGAAATTAACCCGAGAATAGGTAAAAATGCGGCAAAGACAAAAATTAGTTGGAGACGGAGATCCGCGGCCGCGAATTGGACCGCAGATATGGCCGCGGATTTTGGCCTGTGTTCTGTCCCCCGTCCATGGCCGCGGATTGGACCGTATATTGGGGCGCGGATTTGTGGCTCCCCGCTGCCCAACATCCGCGATCGCGGACGCGACTGCCGATCTAGGCGCAGATATGGGGCATGTCCAGGTAAGTTTCTTTTTTATTTTTAGTCAAATTCTTTTCTTATATCCCCCTTATTTTCCCTAACTTAAACAACCATCTCTCCCACTCCCCCCCCCCCCCACTTCCCCCACTTCTCTTCTTTCCTTCCTAACTTCAAGAACCCAAACCCATCCCTTCCCTCATATTTTACTTTCAACACAAGACTCTTTTCATTCCTTCTCTTCTCCACTCAACCAATATCCAACCTATGTTCTTCTCAAGATCTCCAAGTAAGTACACGATTCTATTCCTCTTTCTTAGTATTCCTTTTTTTTCTTTTTCCTTTTTGTAATTTGTTTTTCAATCTTTTCCCTTGCTATTTTATGTATAGGGTAGTAAAATCATAGGTGCTTTTGTCTAGGATTTGGATTGTGGTTTATATGTGGTATATGGAGGCTATTTGAATTGGTTGATTTGGGGGAAGCCATTATTTGGTTTGTGAGGAATGGTATTCTAATTGGGTCTTTGGGTGACTTGGGGGGATATATGCACACTACCTATTTGTTGATTTGCCTTAATGAGTGTTGAATATAAATTGTGACCAATTGTGCGAGTGAAGTCTGAGTAACCACCATTGGGTCACATATTCCGCTCTCCACTGATAGTAGTATTTATTGTGTAGGTAACATACAACCTTCAAGGAAGAGACGCGCTACCGGAGCCTCATCAAGTGGTCATGGAGGCTCATCTCGGGATGGGCGCCAGCCAGTGCAGCCTCGTTTGATCGCACCAAGTTCGTCTCCAGAGCTGCCCAGGAACGGTTCAGTTTGAAGGCTACCAAGAAGCCTGTACCGGAAAGGGGTATTGATAGAGCATCTCTCCAGGATGACTGCCCTAATATGAATCGGGAGATGATCAGGCATGGGTTGGACAGCTTCTTCAAAGAAGCGGAGGAAGGTAACTTGATGCTTGTCTTAGACTTTTATGCCAATTTCCCTGAACATGAGGATAGAATTTACACTGTGAAGAACATGAGGGTGAATGCCTCCTTAGAAGCCATCAGGAGAGTATATCGCTTGCCGATTTTCGATGGGGAGGAGGATTTCTATGATACCTATAAAAGAGAACCCATCACATAGCATAGGTTTTTTCGAACTATCTGTGTACCTGACAAAGATGTCATGTGGGTGGTGCCGAGTAAGTTCTTGCATTATGCCTCGCTCACTTTTGAAGGCAAGTGCTGGTTGCACATCATCAACAGTCGCTTTCTTCCATCCAACAACACCACTGAGGTTAATGGACCGAGAGCTGCTTTGATCTGGTGCTTCGTGAATGGCCACAATTTTGATGTGGCCAAGGTTATACAGTCTAAAATGTTCGTCCGTTCAACATTGAAGAGGTATGGATTCTTTTTCCCCTCTCTGGTTACAATATTGTGTCGGGCAGCAAGGGTGCCTGAGAACCCAAATGTGGATGGCAAGGTCAGGAGAGAAGCTAAGTTCTGAGCATAGAAAGTGACCATCGGGAGAGACCCTGTGGCACCTGGGGCGACTCATAGTGATGATTTTGATACACCGGAGGAGGGCGATGAAGGGCAGGAGGAGATTGGGCCTTCCTCACCCCCACAAGAACAAGTTGTCATAGCTGAGGGACCATCCCAGGGCAGACGGAGCATGCGAATGGCATCCCTAGAACAAGACATGGCAGGACTGTGCACTTCCATCACGGAGTTGGGGACTAGAGTTGATGCTTTGGCCACCCAAAATGCGAAGTCAGAAAAGAAAATCATAGGCTGGCTGCGTGCACTGGGGAGAGCATTTCATCTCGACCCTGGCACTGTCTCCGATCAAGACTGATCCACCAGGGAAGTTCCTTTACCTAACATTACTTTACTTTGTATGACATGGGGACATGCCATCTTTTTAAGTGTTGGGTGGGGGATACTTTGTTGTATGTTGTATGTAGATAGTTTCGTAGTTTATTTGTATAAATCAACTTCGACTTGGCCCGACGATGGATATCATTCGACGGTTTTCTTGAGGGACTAAAGTCGAAAGAAAAAAAAATCCCTCCCAAAAAAGATTTTCTTTTGTAGTAGTGTCTCAATTCCCCCTTGGTTTTTCTTTAGACCACGATTCTTTTACAAGGGTTTTATTTGAACCGGGTGCAGTTAGTTTTTTATTTTTCGTTAGGAACTTATGTGTTATGGGAAGAATTAGAATATGATCCCTTAATTTCGTAATGCCTTGAATATAGCGGTTACTTTAGTGTGACGCTTAGGCTAATTTGTTGACTCTTGTAAGAAGGCCTTAAAATGTATGTTCTTAATTTGGCTTAAGTACCCTGATCTGAGTGTTTGATGATCTAATCTGGAATGAGTCATGTGCCATGTGTGTGTGAGGCTTGTTATATTCTGTGCACGATATTTAACTCCTAGAACTTGCCCCGTGTGTCTGCAAAGCGAAATGGTAGTCTTGTTTAGTCTGGGAAGTGATATAGGCATTTCTTTGTTGAACCATAGATATACATACTCCACCCACCTATCTGCTATGTACCATAGTTAACCCCGTTGAGCCTATAATCCTGTTTCTTTGGTAACCACATTACAAGCCCTATCCCTTGTTTGAATTGACCATATTTTTGAACCCTTTACCTCTCGTAAGCACTTGAAATACTATGAATTTACAAAGGATAAAGTGTGGGATGTTGATGGAACTTTTGAGTGGAACTAGGGAAATAAGGAGAAAAGTATATCTTGTTGGAAAAGCCACTTGTGAAAAAAAAAGAACATTGTTAATAGTGTATCATGTTGATCGGTAATAATTCTTTGGTGGCTTTTAAGGTGATTGTGCTCAAAGAAGAAGTGTGGGGTGGTATATGTAGTGTTAAAGATGAAAATATTGGTTTAACTTAGGGGTGGACTTGATTGTAAAATAAATGTATTACAGTGCTTAGGGAGGTGTAGTCACTATTATATATCCAAATATATCCTACCCAACATGCAACCTACATTACATCCAAATAAAGTCCTACTTGATCCTAGACTGAGTGAGCTCAATTAGTAGAGTTGTACACTACAGGCAAGTCTATGGTGCGTTTTCTATGGCACGAGAATGTCATTTCTGAGGGTGAGTGAATGCTGCTCCTTTTAAAGTTCCTCAGTGTGTGTGAATTTTACTGATTGTGAAATGAGTCTCTTTTGTTGTGAGTAGGCACTTGATTCATGAAGGAGAGGTAAGTCTGGACCTATGAATTAGAGTAAGTAAGCTGGTTAGGAACATTGCATGGCTAGAGGGAGTCAACTCTTGAGGTGTAGATGTTGCACTAATGTCCTCAATTTATGTGAAATAGTCTTGGCGTGACGAGTAGGGAAGTCGCTCAGTGAAGTTAGGCCTCTTAGAGTGTGGTTCGATGGCTCGGGGACGAGCAATGGCTTAAGTGTGGAGTATTGATAGCAGGCTATATTTATGCAACTTAGACACTATTTACACTCTAATTTAGCCGCACTTTATTGATATTTGAATGCTAAAAGATAACAAAATGCTCTAATTAAGAATTTGATGCTTTGCAGGAGCTACTCCAAGCTAGGAGGGAGATAACTAGTGTTTTGGAGTAAACATGGAGTGTGGAAGGCCAATCGAAGGTTAGCCCGGTCGAAAAGGAGCGAGAAAAGGAAGCGAGACGACCCCTCCAGGTGCGCGGCCGCGAAGTGGGACGCAAATTAGCCCGCGAACTCAAGGCAGTGAGGCAGTGGAAATCCACGGTCGAATCTGCGACCGCGGACGGGCGGACGAAAGTCAAACATGCAGGGTTAATTATGTAATTTCCTAGGCGACTAACATAAACCTATATGAAGCCTAAACTCGCCCAGAAGTCAGAGATAGCTGATTTTAGAAGATTTTAGAGGGAAGAACAAGGGAGAGAAGACGGATAATTTCCTAAGAGTTTTCATCTTCTTCTTCATACTTCAATTTATTCATTTTGAATTATTTTAGTGATTTGTTTTCTATTAGTATGAGTAGCTAAATCTATTATCTAGGGTTGATGGAACCAATTGTTTGATGAAGTCTTGACTCTATTTTGTTATAATTGAGCCATGTTTGTTCTATGATTGTCAACTACGTATTGTATTGTGGTTAATTGAAAGGGACCTTGATTAATCGTATCTAGTTACCTTTTGTTTCTTGAGAAAGAACACTTGGTTAGATTGTTGTTGAACAGCATCACTTTTGGGTAAGTTAAGAGATTAATTACTTGAATTTAAAAGTGGGGTTAGAAATAACGAAGCTTTGGTGGGATAATTCTGAGTTGCATAAATTGTTCACTAGAGTAGTTCGAGAGAATGCTTCTAGTAAATTATCGTAATTGATCGAGAGATAATTACGGTAGCCCAGAACTCATAATCCTCATAGAGTATTACATCAAGATTATAGCTAAATAGTTAAGAATTAATCCGGCAATTGGGGAAATCAATAGCCCTAGATCCTTTTACCCTTAAATTCAATTTTAGTCTTGATTATTGCTAATTATATTGTCATTTTTCCTTAGCTAAATAAATTCCACTAATTATTCATAAAACTCTTGCATCCGGAAGTTGTCTAATCTTATCATTAGCATTATTTAAAGTTGTAGTAAATAGGCTAGTTCCCTGTGGGATTCGACTCCGGACTTGAACCGGGTTATATTTGCAGCGACCGCTTAGTCCTTTTTACAAGGCATAGTTGGGTGTGATCAACTATCTATGAATCTAGGATTGCACTCGGGAGAGGGAATTTTAGATTGCCTATAAGATTGAGTAGAGTGAGATCTTGAACTCGAGCATCGGGAACGGATTTTCGGTTAGGATAGGGATATACCTAATCACCTTGCTTGGTTACTATACAAGAACTATTAATGCGTTCTTGTTAATTCTAATTCCATAGGAATATAGGCATTAGGTTAGCTTGAATAGACGAGTAGTACTTCGGGAGAAGGCTACGAGTAATATTAACCCTGTCAATCAATAAACTAGATAAATTAATTAGACAATTTAAGTGAAAAACTCAACGTGATTGTTAGCCAACCCATAGCTCTAGAATATCGTCTCACATTGAATTCATGTCTAATTTCGCCAACTTGCTCATTTAATCTCTTAGTTGATTACTCTAAATTAGTTTTAGTAAATATTCATACTTTAGAAAAGTGCTTGAACAGATTAATTGTCTTAGTTTAATTTAGTTAATCACAAGTCCCTGTGGGTACGATATCTGGACTTACAATCCTATATTACTTGTCGACCACGTATACTTGCATGTGCGTTTGGGAGCAACAAAGACGTACCTGGTGAAGAGAGTCTCGTTTAAAAAATTCTTCGATAGTACGAACACTCTATGCGTATCCACACCGAGACCGGTCCTTGCTATCAACTCTTTGATCAATAAAACCCGCGAACAAATTGAATGAAAATTTGTACTGAAATGTTTCTCAAAAACTTCAGCCCAAAGTTGCACGACAAGAACTGTTCCTGTCAAGAACGTTTGTCTCTTGATTTTGTGGCTTCTTAAACCTATTATTTTTCACCGTGAATTTCATGCCAATTGGAATATTTATAACCTATGAAAATCCTTTTCCACTATGTCAAAGGAAAGGTTATAGGCGGTGACCTTTTTGGTACAATTCTAAACCGAAAGTAAGTTTGCTATTATTGAAAAATTGAATCCAATTCTAAATAGGATTGTGGCTGCCGACATGTTCGTGTGGACTTTCCAATACAGTTCAAACTTGGATTCTTGTCTAAACCGAAAGTAAGTTTGCTATTATTAAAAATATGAATCACATTCTAAATGGAATTGTGGCCGCCGATATGTCCTTGTGGACTTTGACGTGAATCCGAATTCACTTGACAAAGTTTCCATCAAGTTTCTTTCTTAATTAATATTTTATATAACATCTCTTATATAAAATAAGTATTAATTATATATATCACATATATATATCTTAACCAAGAGATATAATTTAATTTTCTATTCCAAATAGAAAACTTCAATTTGTTCAAAATATTAATTATATCCTTTGTGCTAGCAAAGAATATAATAATATTTTATTTGGACTAATAACTAAATTTATTTGACTAATTAAATTCTTTAATTTATTTATCAAATAATAAAGTAATTAATTCTTTAGCAAATATCAGAACAATCGTTAGTGTACAACCCCATAGGTTCAATACTAAGCCGGTAGTAAATTGATCATATCAATATACTAATCAAGGGTGGCGTCTAGAAACACTCCTTAACGACCGTATAGAATGAAGTATACAACTTACTCTCAAGAACCAGTATAAGAATAATGTAGTGATTACTTTTGTCCTTATAGCTCTGGGTCACCCTAGGATATGAGGTCGTTTACCCTAGAAGAACACGAGGTCGTTCACACATAAATCGACATCCAGTCGACTTTTCCAACTTAAGCTTTCCATTACAAGACTAAGTGTCTCAATTCATTCTGAAATCCTTCCGGACCCGAACTAACTATTCTGATAGGTCATAATATAGCTATAAAGCACAAATAGAGTAGTAAATGGGGGAACGAGGCTGTAATACTCAAAACGACCGGCCGGGTCGTTACATTCTCCCCCACTTAAACATACGTTCATCCTCGAACATGCCAAGAGTTGTTTCAAAACCATCAAATCACTATTCTACCTTACCACGCACGTACTCGGGGGTGACCCCATGTCACCCTATCCCATATAGGTCTGATAATACCACATAACTGAAATTTCTTAATTCAACCTAGCCCACAAGCCTTAGAATCCAATTTCCAACATCCGAAATTTCTTATAAGATCTGAATCTCGCAACCTACACACTGTATAAGTCTGAACAAGTTGTACCAAAAGCTGTAACCATAACTCAAATACTCAAAACTCAAATACAGCATAGCTCAAATGCTCGAAGCAATGATTTCTAATCACAGTAGCTGCTCAAAACAATCCAATGCCGGTAATAAACCGTATATCAAACAAGACTCCATTCTAAAACCTTCGTACACTACCGATGATGAAAGAAACACACAGAAACTCGTAACCATTCATCAAATCCACCAGTTGTGGAGCTCTCTCTCCTTCAACAAGAACCATAGCAAATTTCTAAGCCCACTTTCGATATTATCCTTCCAAATATACCACAATTAAATCTGATAGCACCCATCCTAGATCCGATGACTTCATCTTATCAAATACCAGCTACTCTACTAACATGCCACACCAATACTATCTAAAGCCACAATCCGTGCACCAATAAGCAACATTCCAAATGTACCCAATCACGAAAATGACTCAAACTAGAGAACCATCCCGCAAGCTCGTCGGGTACCACCCCAACGCAATGCTAAGAACCCATCACACACCGTAGAATCATAACACACGAATCTAACACACATGATCATATCTCAACATAACTCTGCCGCAATGCGCGACCCCATCCAAAACTGGCCCATATGAGATACCTCGAGCCACCATGCTCCAAATCAATAACTACGCACAATTCGACGTCAAGTACCCAAGGTGCATGACCATAACCACGGAGAAGCAAATGACACAATGCCACACAAAAACCAGAAAAAACATAACCCATACGCCATCAACCATACAATACTCAATTACTCATCTCGCTTAAATTTTGCTATAAATCCCAAATAGAACCGCACCAGATGTGCTTATAACCAACGAATCACAACTCCTCGTAGTATAGAAGAGTAACTCACAGATCATTTTCGAACACGAATAAGCTCAACAACAATCGAATGGCACATCCCTCAACAATAGCAGTATGGAGCCAACCAATCCGGCTCGGTTTAGAATACAGATCCTAATTGGGCCTACCAATGGACCCCAAATCAACTCTGGTCATCCACAAATAGATAATTAATCATGGGAACAATACAAGAATCTCATAATTAACTCTGAGTCACAAGCATAATACATACCGATCAGTCAGAAACCTTCCATTTGATCTCATCCCGGAGAAAATCCCAATACGCAATATATTCCTCATGCCGGTAGGAAATATACTGCTCAAACCATGGTAAAAACCATTGAGAACTCTTCGAAACCCATTTTCACATAACCAAGCTATCAGAACCGAATCTCTCTAACTCAACCAATCCACGCATGTCACCAAAACCCAAGAGCATTGCCACAAAAATCCCAGAATCGATTATACCCGTTAATGTGTGGATCCAACCTACTACCACGTTGTCCTATTTATCCAATTCCCTTCCAAATTGCCTTCAAATTGATACTTCTCCTTGCTGGAACACCACGATCCTTAACCAAAATTCACCACACAAAAGACCCTAGTATAAAACCACAACTCCCTAAGGCCCATAAGCCGCCGAATTCCTTTTAAGTACCCCAAAAGCACCGTAACCGAGACATCCACTCCAAAAGACCTTATGTGAATTTAAAATTGCTCCTCTTCCGTTTTCTTATACTAAAATGTAGAATCCATAGTCCTACAAAATTACCGTAAGTCTCGACACCATCCAATGTAACTCTCAGTTTCTAGCCATATACACCTCTTGAAAATTCCCAATCGCTACATATAAATCTTGAATCCATTAGAACCATTCCCGAGAGTCATCCACTTTGCTCAAAACTAAATTGCACCACCCCAAATGGGATGAAAGACACGTGCTCCACTAGCACAACAACACCCAAAGAAGTAACCCTGCCTTAATACCACCGATCAAATTCATACTCTGTGTACACTACATCATTCGTGAATAACCACTCAATTATTTTATGATTCCCATAATTTTCTTATACTCCTAAAGTTCCATAACCTGTATCCAGAAATTTCCTTACTCGAGTCATTCTCGAACTCCACCTCTGCAAGTCATAACTAATCCATAAGTATGCCTCAGACCAAAATTAAAATTTAACACATAACCATGAAATCAAATTGTTAATAGCACACTCCCCCATTTGGCTCAAAGCCATAGATTAAAATACTCCATAATTCACAATACCCATACTCTATTACTGTCATAATACTGCAGTCAGTACAATAAAAATTCTTCTCAAGCTCATACAACGCCAACCATAAAAATACCTCAATTGTCCGCTAGACTCGCATTCATTCTCTTAACACTCAGGTTAACTTTCTCAACCAGATTCAAATTCAAATCCCAACACATACTCCCCATCGGCAAAAGAGAAACTCTCTACTCACATCATAAGGAATACACCTACGTAGATTACTCCGCAGGGGATAACCCACCTGCTTAACCTTAAATTAGTATCTTGTTATACCCTTTCGCAGTTACAATTACTATCAGATCACTTAATCTTTCTGAGTCCAAACTCATTAACCAGACATTAGAATTTAATTTGTCCCAAAATTTAACAATGTGCAAGATCCTTCAAAACATTAATACTTGAGACTGTACGTCACATCAAAACGAAAATCAAGCACCCAATGACCTTTCCTTTACATTCCAAGGAAACACTTATCATCACATTCAAATCGTCTTAACACATCCCGCATTTACACCATGCTCATCACAAGGCCATTTCACCGCTCATCGAGCCACAAATTCTTCTCATAGGGACATTACCGGACATATGGGTCCAAATATACAAGTTACAACTGAAGCTACCGAGCTTAAACTGCGGTCTACCCAATGGCCTCAAGTCCTCCAGACTGGCTCATCACCAAAACACAGAATACACATCTGAAACCTCATTCATAGAATCACAGGACGGCGATAAACAGCTGATACCTAGCGCTCATGTGCGAATATGAATGCGTGTAAGGAATTCAAAGAGTTATGTCTCAAGATGAATCAATTCCGCACGATAAGGAAAGAAATATGGGATATATATATCCTAAATTCCATGTATCCTCTCGAAGATAAGTATATACGTCATCTTACCGATCCACAAGACTCTACTAGACACTTGCTTATGACTTGTAGAACCTATGAACCTAGAGCTCTGATACCACCTTGTCACGACCCAAAATACAACTAGTCGCGATGACACCTAATCCAACCCACTAGGTAAGCCAGTTAACCATTAATCAATTCCAATAACAATTAATAAAGCAATTAAGTTAAGAAATTTTTGAATCTAATACATTCCCCAAGAACTGGTAGTACAAATCATGAGCTTCTAAGAATAGAGTTTACAAAGCTGAAATGGAATAAATATATCGTCTGTTTGAAAAGTATATAAACAGAATTTTTATAGATCTAAGGCTACCACGAACAAGAGGCAGCTACATTCGGGACGTAGGTACATCTTCAAATCCAGCTCTCATCGAACACAGCAACATCAGCAGCCAAACAAATCTAAATGACATTTCCACAACAGAATAGCATAGTACACATAACAAAAAAGTATCTCAGAAATAAAAGGCTCAGTCTGTTCATAGTTCCAAAAAACAATAGGCATTTCTTTTCAAGTATCTCAATAAAAATTCAAATCTTTTACCGAAAAAGCCAAAATACGAGTAAGTTTGAAAACTGTAATTTTTCCCAAAACTCCTTTCAACAAATAGTAAGATGTTTCATTTTCAGATAGCATGAGGAAAGTACTTCTCTATGCCTACATGTCAAGATACGGGTAAAATCATAAATGTCCCCAAAACTGGGTAGCAGAAGGAAATACACCTCTATGTATGTATCTCAAGTACGCATGTCAAATGCAATGCATCTCGATGATGAGATCATGTACTCACACTCTAAGAGTACTCAATCTCACTGTCTCACATTCTCTATCATTATGCTCAACACACTCAATCACTCAGCGATGTACAATACCTGTTGCGGCATGCAGCCCGATCCATATTTATAGTCTAATGTGCACACAAGGGGTGTGCAGACTCCGGCGGGGCTCCTTTCAGTCCAAGCGCTATATCCGCATGGACCACTCACGTGTTGCACGGACAAATCACGTGCCATAATATCAATATCTGGAATCGCACGAACAATTCACGTGCAGCACGGATAACTCACGTGCTATAATATCAACATCCTCACAAACAGGTCCCCGACCTCACTCAGTCATCAATCTCTCCAGTCTCACTCAGGGGCTTACAATGTCATGAAACTATCCCGACAACAATGATATGATGTATCAATAAATAACTGACACTGAGATATGATATGAATGCATGAATATGACTCAGTACGAAATATCAATGAAATCAGTGAAATAACAGCAAGAAACGACCACTATGGGTCCTAGCAGTATCGTCATAAAGCCTAAACATGGTATCTATCATGATTGACAGCTCAATTACTTTATCACATGGTGAAAACATGGACATAAACAAAGTAAGACCACTATACAGTGCCATGGAAACAACAGTCCCAATTCACACGGTGCACGCCCATACGCCCGTCACTGTAATGACCCGGCCGGTCATTTTTAGTATTACAAACCTGTTTCCCCATTTACTTCTCAAATTGTACTTTACAGTTGTTGTGTGACTTGCCGGGGAAATTGGTTTGGGTCCGGTGAGGTTTTAGAATGAATTGGAACACTTAGTTCCAAGGTTTAAAGCTTAAGTTAAAATAGTGACTGGATGTCGACTTATATGTAAATGACCCCAGAATGGAGTTTTGATGATTCCAATAGCTCCGTATGGTGATTTTGGACTTAGGAGCGTATCTGGAAAATTATTTGGAAGTACGTAGTGGAATTTGGCTTGAAATACCGAAAGTTAAATTTTTGGGAAGTTTGACCCGGGGGTAGACTTTTTGATATCGGGGTCAGAATCCGATTCTGGAAATTTGAATAGGCCCGTAATGTGAAATGTGACTTGTGTGTAAAATTTAAGGTCAATCGGACATGATTTGATAGGTTTCAGTGTCGTTGTAAAATTTGGAAATTTCAAAATCTATTAGGCTTGAATCCGTGTGTAGTTCGTATCTTTGAGGTTGTTTGATGTGATTTGAGGCCTCGAGTAGGTCCGTGATGTGTTTTAGGACTTGTTGGTGTATTTGGACGGGTCCCGAGTGGCTCGGGTGAGTTTCAGATAGATAACGGATCAAATTCAACTTGAAACATTTCTAGAACTGCTGCCTACTGGTGTGATCGCACCTGCGAAGATTTTGACCGCATGTGCGTGAAATCAGTCGCAGAAGCGGCCAAGTGTGGAACTGGGCAGTGCTCGTAGGTGCGAAGAATTTGCCCGCATCTGCGAGGCCGCATGTGCGAAGGGTTGGCGCAGAAGCGGAAAAGGGTGAGGAAGTCGGGCAGCGTAGGTGCAGAATTTTATCCGCAGGTGCGGAGTCGCATCCGCGCTTGGCTCTCAGCAAAAGTGGCCTGGCTCGCAAATCCGCCCATTTGTCTGCAGAAGCGAGGGTCGTAGGTGCGACCCCTTATCCGCAGATGCGGAAATTGACTGGGCAGAACCTTAAATTCGAGGGTTCAACATTTTCACCCATTTTCAGATTTTGGAGCTCGGGTTGGGCGATTTTGGAGAGGAAATTTTCCCCACAACTTAGGATAAGTGTTCTTAACTTCCTTGTGATTATATTCCATGAATTTATCTTCATTTTTGGTGTAAGATTATTGAATCTTCCAGAGAAATAGAAGGAAATTTCTATAATGTCACAAAACGAATGTTTCAAGTTTGAATACCGATTGGAGTCGGATTTGGGCGAAATTAGTATGGCTGAAATTGTAATTGGATGGATTGTCGTATTTTGTGAGTTTCATCGGATTTCGAGATGTGGGCCCCACCAATGATTTTTGGGACGTAATTTCGGATTTTGTGAAAATATTAGTATTTTGATATGGAATTAATTCCTATAAATTTTGTGGGCTGAATCAAATTAATTGTGACTAGATTCGAGCCGTTTGGAAATTGATACGCGCAGAATGGAATTTCTGGAGCATTGCTTAGCTTGCTCGACATTGGATTTGGCCTGTTCGAGGTAAGTAACTCTTCTAATCTTGGAGTTGAGGGTATGAACCCTGAATATATTTATTTTGTGAATTGTTGCGAGGTGACGCACATGCTAGGTGACGGGCGTGTGGGCATGCACTATAGAAATTGTGACATAATTATTTCTGTGAAAATTTGTAGTTAAATAATCTTGGCATTTTCCATGCAGTTTTATGAGTTAAAGATATTGAGCTGAAAAACATATTAAAAATCATGTTGAGGCTATGTGCTAGTATTATTGAGACCCCTAGAGGTCATATTGCTGTGAGTTATTTGTTTTAAATTGAAAATTCATACTCAGTCATATTCATTTCATTGCATATCATATCTCAGTCTCGGTTGTTATTTATTGATACATCATATCATCATTTTTGGGCTATTTTTCATGACATTGTAAGCCCGAAAGACTGGAGAGATTGATGACTGAGTGAGGCCGAGGGCCTGACTTGTGAGGATATTTATGGGATCGGGTTGCACGCTCCTAAGTCCAAAATTACCATACGGAGCTAATGGAATCATCAAAACTCCATTCCGGGGTCGTTTACACATAAGTCGACATCCGATCACTATTTTAACTTAAGCTTTAAACCTTGGAACTAAGTGTTCCAATTCATTCCAAAACTAAACCGGACCCGAACCAATTACCCCGACAAGTCACACAATAACTGTAAAGTACAATTTGAGAAGTAAATGGGAAAACGAGGTTGTAATACTCAAAACGGCATGCCGGGTCGTTACATTCTCCCCCACTTAAATATACGTTCATCCTCGAATGTGCCAAGAGTTGTTTCCAAGCCATCAAATCATTGTTCTATCTTACCACACACGTACTCGGGGGTGAACCCACGTCACCCTATCCCACATAAGGCTTGACTACACAATGCAACTGAAAATCATTAATTTAACCTTAGCCCATAAACCTTGGAGTTTAATTTCCAACCTTTAAAATTTCTTTCAACACACAAATCTTACATTTACACACCGTATAAGTCTGAACAAGTTGCATCGAGCTATAACTATAACCACGGATATAATCAACCAACATATTACACAACTCGCATGCTCGTAGCACCATTCCTGATCGCAGTGACTATTCCAAAACCAATCGTATACTAGTATTAAACCCATATCAAACCAAACCTCATCCCAAAACCTTCATATACTGTTGATAATAAACGAAACACGTGAAATTTCATGACCACTTACCAGATCGACAAGTCACGGAGCTCTCTTGATCCAACCAGAACCATAATCGCTTTTTGAGCCGACTTTCAATATTATACTGCCGAATATGCCGAAATCAAACCTGATAGTACTTATTCTAGGTCCAATGACCTTATATTACTAAACACAACTATTTTCACAGACATGCCGCACCAATATAACTCAGAGCCACAACTCGTACCATCCGTGCACCAATACGCAATAATTCAAATGTACTCAGTTATGGAAAATGACTCAAATGAGAGAACTCCGCCAGATTAACAAGTACCACCACAACGAAATGCTGAAAATTCATCATACACCATAGAACCATCACCCGATCATAACACAAGGTTCATACCTTAACATAACTCTACTGCAATGCGTGACTTCATCCAATCGTTGGTCCATAATATATACCTCGAGCCACCCCGCTCAAAATCAATAACCACAGAGAGGCAAATGACAAAAATGCCACACAAAACCTGAAAGAACATAACCATTACGCAATCGATCATGCAATACCCAAATACTCATCACACTCAAATTTTGCTATAAAGTTCAAATAAAACTGCACCATCTGTGCTCATAACCAATGAATCACAACTCCTCATAGCATAAATGAGTAACTCACAGATCATTTGAGAACACGAATAAGTTCAACATCAACCAAATGACACATCCCTCAATAATAGCAGTATGGAGCCAACTATTTCGGCTCGGTGTAGAATACACATTTTAATTGGGCCTACCTATGGACCCCCAAATCAACTCGGGTTACCCACAAATAGATAATAATCCCTCCGAAAATCCATAATGACTGAATCATAACACATTTTATCATCTAGCTAGCTCCGGCCACAACTTCACAGTCCACAACCATGAGACAGTCTGCTCCTGGGAGCTCCCAATCTCCAAATCCATAGAACACGCGAATCACCATATTTGATTCCATCTCCACCGCCCAAATGCCTAACACATCTCTCATACACGATCATCCCATGAGAAATACTTTAAAAAAAATTCGTGCCACTTGAGAAAATTTGAATATCAGCAGTCTATCAACCATATGAGTACTGCAATACTAATTTATACATCCGTAAGTCAAAATACAATGCGCCTTCTGAAGTCCGCCCCTTTCTCATACAACACCAAGTAGTAATAGTATTCATCTAGTTATTTGAAACCGTCCATGTTGTCCAATATTCATTACCTTCTCTTCAAGACTGTATTGCCACCTTGTACATGAAAGTCTAGCTTTCGTACAACACATAACATCTATCTTGCCATTATGTGAAAAGCACAAGAATCTTATTATCAACTTTGAGTCGCCAATAATTTACATACCATTTTAGTTAGAAACCTTTCTCTTGCTTCTTTCTAGGAGGAAATCACAATTCACAACACGCTCTCCACACTAGTATAAACCATCGAGAATACTTTGGAATCTATTTGCACATAATCAAGCCCTTAAAACTAAATTTCTCTAACTCGACCAAGCCACGCAAGTCGCCAAGTACAGGTGTATTGCCACAAAGAACCTGTAGAAAACCCCCATATCATATGCACCCAAGGAACCGATCTTAGCCATTACCATACAGATCCAACCTACTACCCAGTTGTCCTATTTTTCTCCGAGTCCCTTCTAAATATGTCTTCAGATTGATACTTCTTCTTGCTAAAATACCATGATCTTTAACCACAACTCACCCTACAAACCTTAGCATAGAACCACAACGCCCTATGGCCCATAAGCAACTGTATTCTTCTTAAGCACCTTCAAAAATACCATAACTATAACACTCACTCTGAGAATACCTTAGGTGAATTTGAAATTGTTCTTCTTACCTTCCTCATACAAAAATGTAGAATCCATAGTCATATAGAATTTCCGCAAGTCCATACACCATCAAACCTAAATCTCGGATTTTATCCATACACAAGTCCGGAAACATTCTCAATTGCTATATATAATTCTCAAACCCACTGGAATTTTCTCGGGAGTCACCCACTTTGCTCAAATCTAATTGCACCGCCCAAATGGGCCAAAAGACACATGCCCTATTAGCACCACAACACTCAAAGAAGTAACTCTACTTTAACACCACATATCAAATTCATACTCTGTGCGCACTACATCATTCGCCAATAAAAACTCACTCATCCCACGATTTTTCATATACTCATCCGTGCAATATAATTCGTAACCAGGAATTTTCCTTATTCGAGTCATTTTCGAACTTCACCTCTGCAAGTCATCACTGATTCCCAAGTATACTTTAGACACAACAAAATTTGACACATACCCATGAATTGATTTGTCTATAGCAGGCTCCCCCACTTGGCTCAAAGCCATAGATTAAAACACTCTATAATTCACAATACCCATACCCTATTACTGTCATAATATCGTAGTCAGTGCCACAAAATTCTTCTCAAGCTCATGCAATGCCAACCATAAAAATACCCCAAATCATCCGCTAAGATCGCAATCATTCTCTTGATACTCAGGTCGACTTTCTCAGCCGAATTCGAATTCAAATCTCCACACATACGCCCCACTGGCAGAAAAGAAACCCTCTACTCATATTACAAGGAACACACCTACGTAGATTACTCTCTAATAGATAACCCACCTGCTTAGCCTCAAACTGGTATCTTGTTATATCTTTTTGCAGCCACAATTTCTACGCAATCACTAAATCTTTCTAAGTCCAAACTCGTTAACCAGACTTGAGAGTTTAATTTGTCCCACAATTTAAACACGTGAAAGATCTTTCAAAACATTCACACTCGAGACTGTATGTCACATCAAATCAAAAATCAAGCATCCAATGGACTTCCCTTTACATATGAAGGAAACACTTCTCGTTATGTTCAAATCATCTTAACACATCTCGCGGTCATATCATACCTATCATACCGCCATTTCACCGCTCATTGAGCCATAAATTTCACTGTAGGGTCATCACCGGACATATGAGTCCAATTGTACAAATTACAACTGAAGCTACCGAGCTTAAGCTGCGATCTAAACCTGGCCTCAAGTCCAATTGTTGTTGTTGTTGCTTTTTTATCTCTGAGTTACTTCTGGTATTATTTGCTTATTGTTGTTATGGACTGTTGTGGACTATTAGTTTTGGACCCGACCTTGGTAGAAGCTCGTCACTACTTTTAACCTACGGCTAGGTTTGTTACTTACTCAGTACATGGGGTCGGTTGTAGTGATACTACACTTCTGCACATTGCATGCAGATGTTGGCTGTTGTTGTTGCTGTGCTCGATGGTTGCGGGATTTGAAGATGTACATGCGTTCCTGTTGTAGCTGCCTCTTGTTCAGGGTAGCCTTAGATTTATAAAAGCTCTGTTTATGTATTATTCAGACAGACTATGTATTTATTTCATTTTCGCTTTGTATACTCTATTCTTAGAAGCTCATGATTTGTACTACCAGTTCTTGGGGATTGTAGAAGATTAGGATCTTTATTCACTTAAATTGCTTTAATAATTATCATTGAAATTGGTTAGTTGGTAATTGGATTACCTAACGGGATGGGTTAGGAGCCATCACGACTAGTTGGATTTTGGGTCGTGACAGTCACCTAGCATGTGCGTCACCTTAACACAAATCACATAATATATATTTCGGGGTTTCATACCCTCATCTCCAAGATTAGAAGAGTTACTTACCTCGAACAAGATGAATCCAAAGTCGAGCAAGCTAAACAATGCTCCAGAAATCCATTTTTATGCGTATCAACTTCTAAACGGCTCGAATCTAGCCAAAATTTTGATTCAGTCCACACAATTATAGAAATTAATTCCATATCAAAACACTAATATTTTCTCACAAAATCTAAAATTACACTCCATAAATTGCTCATGGGGCCCACGTCTCGGAATCCGACGACACTCATAACATCCGATAACCTATCCAATTACAAGTTCAACCATACTAGTTTCACTTAATTCCGAATCCAAATCGATGTTCAAAACTCAAAAATTTATTTTATGAAATTATAGGAATTTCCTTCGATTTATCTTGAAGATTCGATAATCTTACACCAAAAATGAAGATTAATTCATTAAATATAATCACAAGGGAATCAAGAACACCTAACCCAAGTTGTGTGGAAATATTTCTCTCCAAAATCGCCCAACCCGAGCTCCAAAATCCGAAGATGGGTGAAAATATTGAACCCTCAAACTTAAAGGGTTCTGCCCAGGCTTTTCGCACCTGCGGAGCCTGGGCTCGCACCCGCTTCAGCGGAAAAATGTCGCACCTGCGCTGCCCGGCTTCCTCACCATTTTCCGCTTCTGCGAATCCCTTCCCGCATCTGCGCAATCGCAGGTGCGAAAATCCCATCACACCTGCTACCTCTGCTGACACCCTCCAACTCCACACCTACGCTCGAGCTGCCACACCTGCGGCCAAGACCCTGGCAAGTGCGATCACACCAGAGGGGTTACAGCTTTAACAACCTCACAACTCCAATTTTTGATCTGTTAGTCATCCGAAATTTACTCGAGGACACCGGGACATCAACCAAATACACCGACAAGTCCTAAAACATACCACGGACCTACTCGAGGCCTCAAATCATATCAAACAGCATCAAAATGACGAATCGCATCTCAAATCAAAATCTATGAACTTTAAACTTTCAAATTCCATATCTTGTGCCAAAACACATCAAATCAATCCGGAATGACTTCAAATTTTGCATAAAAGTCATAAATGACATAACGAAGCTATTCCCATTTCTATAATTGGATTCCGACCCCGATATCAAAAAGTCAACCCCTTGTCAAACTTCCCAAAAATTTAACTTATCGTCATTTCAAGCCTAATTCCACTACGGACCTCCAAATAATTTTTCGGACACGCTCCTAAGTCCAAAATCACCATACGGAGCTATTGGAATCATCAGAATTCAAATCCGAGGCCGTTTACACATAAATCGACATTCGGTTGACTTTTCCAACTTAAACTTTCCATTATGAGACTAAGTATCTCAATTCATTCTGAAATCCTTCTGGACCCGAACTAACTATTCTGATAGGTCACAATACAGCTATAAAGCACAAATAGAGTAGTAAATGGGGGAACTAGGTTGTAATACTCAAAATAACCGGCTGGGTCGTTACACCTAACCTCACCCGCTAGGTAAGCCAAATAACAATAATCCGATTCAATTAATATTTAACCGACTCTACTACACTCCCCAAGGACTAGTAGTACAAATCATGATCTTCTAAGATTAGAATTTACAAAGCTGGTGTGAAATAAGAATATATTATCTGTTTGAAATATACATGAACAGATTAAAATTCTAAAGCTACCATGAATAAAAAGCAGCAATAACTGAAATGTAGGTACATCTTCATATCCAGCTCCCGTCATGTACAACATCATTGACATCCAAAATCTGCACGCAAGGTGTAGAAGTATAGTATGAGTATAAAATAAGTAACAAACCTAACCTTAGGTTGAAAGTAGTAACGAGCGTGTACCAAGGTCAGAGTCCAACTCCAATAACCAACAACAGTTCATAAAAACATAAAGCAAGTAATAAAAGAAGTAACTCAAAGAAAAAATGCTCAACTTAATCATGATTTCTGAAAAATAGTTCTGCCTTTCAAGTGTATCAGTGAAAACCCAAGTCGTTTACCGAAGTTGCCAAAAACATAAGTAAGTTTGAAAATAGTAATTCTCCCAAAACTCCTTTCAACAATAAATAAGATGTTTTATTTTTTTCCAGATAGCCAGTATAAAATGCATCACTATGCCCATATGTCAATATGTGTGAGAAGTCATGAATGACGTGGTACCGTATAGCATGAGAAAAATACATCTATATGCATGTATGTCATATGTGCATGTCAATGCCATGTATCTCAGAGATGAACTCATGTACTCGCACTAGGATTTAATCACTCGGTATTGTATATGGCCAATCCAGCCCAGGGAAGATCCATCCCAATATATATACATAATAACTGATATCCAGTCACTCAGTACTATACAAGGCCAATCCAGCCCAGGGGAAGATCCATCCTCAAATATCAATGATTTGGACAAGATCCATGTCCAGGGAAGATCCATCCCTCAATATAAATGCTTCGGACAAGATCTATGTCCAGGGAAGATCCATCCCTCACAATACACAGTACCACACGAATAACGGAATCACAGTACCACACAGTACATAGAGATTTTATGATTTCAGATAAGTTCAGGTAACTACACAGTACCACAAGAATAACAGAATCATAGTTCAAATGGTGCACGCCTATCATCTAGCATGTGCGTCACCCTAACACCAAACATATAACACATATAATCAGGGTACATACCCCCAGCTCCAAGATTAGAAGAGTTACTTATCTCGAATAAGCTGAATCCAATTCTGAGCAAGATCAACAATGCTCCAGAAATTCCATTCTGTGCGTATCAACTTCTGAATGCTTCTTATCTCCTCAATTCAAGCCAAACGATCCGTATCTATTCAAATAACATGCAAATAAATCACAATTTACTCTGCTCGAAAAATCGTCAATGGGGCCCACATCTCGAAATCTGACAAAACATACAAAATCTGACAACTCAATCAATTACGAGTTCGACCATACTAATTTCACTCAAATCTGACTCTGAATCGATGTTCAAATCTCAGAAATTTATTTTATGAAATTGTATAAAATTCCTTCGAATTCTCTTGAAAAATCAATAATCTAACGCCGAAATGAAGATTAATTCATGGAATATAATCACAAGGGAGTCAAGAACACTTACCCCAAGTTGTGTGGAAAAACGTCTCCCCAAAATCGCCCAATCCAAGCTCCAAAATCCGAAAATGAAGAAAGAAACCAAAGACCTCGAATTATAGGTTCTGCCCAGCGATTTTTGCTTTTGTGAACCAAGGGCCGCTTTTGCGACTAAATTCTCGCATCTATGGTTTCACACTCAACAGCCAGCCCTCGCACATGCGGAACATCTTTCGCTTCTGTGCAATTGCAGGTACGAGCAAAGGGTCCGCATCTGCGCTCCTCCCACTTCTATGAGCAGCATTACTGCATCTGCGCAATTCCCTCCACATCTGTGGCTCGTGTCCAACAGTGCCCAGTCCGCTTATGCACAACCAAGGTCACTTATGCGAGCTTTCACCTGCGAGCCCATTTTCGCAGGTGCGATTGCATCAGTAGACAAAAACAAGTTTCAATTGTTCTAAGTCCAAATTTGATCCGTTAACCATCTGATACTCACCCGAGGCCCCCGGGACCTCAACTAAATGCACCAACAACTCCTAAAACATCATACGAACTCAGTCGAACCTCTAAATCACATCAAACAACGCTAAAACCACGAATCATAAATCGGCGTCTTGAGGGTTCTCGACCCTCACTAATGCATCGATCTCTTGACTTTGGGAGGGATTGGCCTCTATCGTCCTCCCTTCGGTTGATGCCCGTTCTTCAAGGACCGATGGCTCCCGGGACACTAAAATTTCATCCTCTTTAGACTTGTCCCTGAGCCGGTAGAGCGAGTCTGAATCCAGTATTCGGGAGCTGGAGGTTTCTTTTGGCTTGCGGATCAGCCTCCTCCTTGGTTTCTTTTTATCCGAGCTCGGAGAACTCGAAGCCCTTTTTCTCTTCTTCTCTTCACCCTGTTTCGGAGCAGGGGACTCAGTGGGGAAATTGTCATTACCGGGTGAGGGCCTCATTTAGACATCCTTGGGTAAACATGCAAAAAGAAATAAAATAAGTAAGGACTTAATCATGCGGAACGGAAACCAAATATTACTCATGAAGGAGATCTCACAGTGTGAACGGGCCTCCCATCAACCCTTTGAAAGCTCGTGCCACGAGCGCTCTAAATAAGGACTTTGTGATACGATGCCCTCGACCCACTCCTTGACTCGAGGAACTACTTTCGGGATCCGAGCGACAACTGCACCATCACAGAACACCGATAAGAAGGAAGGAAAAGGGCGATAAATAAAATCTTGGAAGCAAAATTATATACTTACGTTTCATGTTCCACTTCTCAAGGAACGACATGTGCTCGGCCGGGATCAAGTCCGAGGTCCTCACTCGGACAAAGCGGCCTAGCCAACCGCGATCCCTACCTTCATCGATACTCGAGAATGCGACTTTACTGGTCCGACGAGCGAGCTTGATCAGTCCCCTCGGTAGAGTCAGGGACTGTATAATCACATAAGGTGGTCGATCGTGAAAGGGCACTCTTTGATCTTGCTTACAAAGAAACGGAGGAGGATTACGATCCTTTAGAAAGAAGGGTGAATTTGACCGAGGGTTACCTTGTATCTTTTGCAAAAGTCGATGATAACCGGGTTCAAGGGTCCCAACGTGAAGGGTTAAGTGTAAATACTTAAAAATCTCTCGACGTGGGTGGTGATGGCTTCGTCAGGTTCGGGAACCACCACATGCTTGTCAAACAAGTTACAATCCTTCTTGACTTCGGAGAGAATATCCTCGGTGATCGAGCAGATATACCTCGAGATCTCCTCACACCGGCCTGGTACAGAGGAGGGCTTTTCGACTTTAATATATTTTAATGTATATATTATATGTGTATAATCTATTTATATGCGCTAAAAAACACAAACAATAAAAATACCCAACTTTTAACCATTTTGACATCACTAATTGTAATTATCCTCTCGGTTTCTATTTTCTCCTGCTTTCCTTCTCTAAGAAGCTCGCTCGCTCTCGCTCTAGCTCTCGTTTGATTCCCACCAATTTTTTCAAGGTACGATCTTCTTCTCTTTCTTATTTTCTTCATCGATTTTTCCCGTTTTCTTATTGCTTTACTATTAGTATTCCTCTGTGTGATGTGCATCCGCTCATCCTTGATGATTTGGTTCAGATCTGTTAATTTCTATTTGATCTATCTGATACTGATACATGAAAATTCAAAGAATTATTTGTTTCTCTAATACATGAGAAGTTAATTTTAATATAAATATATGAAATTAGTAGTTTGATTTTGTTTGGTTATAAGCAAATGGTAAAATGGGTGGAATGAAGTGACCAGTTGGTCAGAGAAGTGATGGCCTCAAAAAGGCTGCAACTGAAAGTGTAAGACGGAAATTCAACTGGGTTTAGTGTTAAAAATAGTTATATTGGGACTTCACATTGAAAATCAGCATTCTATTAGGAGTACTTTTTTACCTTTGGAAAATCATTTGCAGTTTTTGTGAAGAGGATATAGAAATGGTTCGAGAAGTATCAGAGAGCTGTGTGGAGAGTTTACTGACAGAGATCGTGTCTTCCTACTGCAATGGCTTCTATGCCGACAAACCTGAGCTCGCCGCCCGCCGCATCGAAGCCATCGGTTTTCAGGTCGGCCACCAACTTTCCGAGAGGTGACCAATTTCCTTATACTAAATTATCTTTTCGTGAATTTACTGAAGATGCAAGTGAACAATAATCTCCCTATAGATTTCAAGGCATACATCATGTATATATACTGAGTACTACTTTTGGATGTGCTTTTTGGGAATAAAATTCTTCAAATTGCTTTGATATAGTTTGCAAGAGTTATGACATTTTCAAGTATCTAATTTCTAGTACCCCAGCTGATTAACCAATCTATCATTGTATAAGGCATTACATAAAGGACCCCGGAGATCGTTAAAAGATAAAGACCAAATCTGTACTGTTACAGTGCATTGCAAAAAAAAGATGATTGCCGCTTTCCTCTGCACTGTTGCACAAGTAGCATGTGCTACATATTCGAAAACCTCTTTTCTGAAGGCTGCCTTGAGTGAGACACAAATGACAATTTGACTTTATCGGGTGCTTTCATCGTCCATACCTTCTTCCAAGGCCATCTCTCATTGCTGCCTCCTTCCGTGTTGAGTTCCCTATAGCATGAATTAACATAGTATTGCCCATTTGTCTTCCTTGTCCATACAATAGTGTTCAGAGCTTCTATATTCAGAGCCATCTTGTCTAAATCATTCAACAGTAAAGCCGATCTAGGAACTTCCCAATCAAAGCAATTTCTATGAAAAGCTAAGCACCAATTGTTCACATTCCAGCAATTAGAAATTGAAATATTAGAATTCAAAATGAGCCTATGAAGACCAGGATATTGAGTTATTAGAGGGGCACATCCTATCCAAGCATCTTGCCAAAACCTTGTATTTCTGCAAATACCAACCTTTATCTTTGTGTTGACAACAAAGATTGACCATACGGTGCATATGTGCTTCCATAGACCTATACCATGGGAAAAGTTAACAGGACCTGTGAACCAGATGTCTTGTTCCCCATAATTATCAAATATAACCCTTCTCCATAAGCTCCCGTCTTCTTTTCCCTACCTCCAAAGCCACTTCATTGGTGAACTATTGTTGTGTGCCTACAAGTTTCTGCTGCCAAGTTCACCTCTTTTTTTTTATCCAACATCACCTTGTCCCAGTTAGGGTTTTCTTTACACTAACTGGCATTAGAAATAAGGACATTTGATATGTAGGGAGAGAATCAAGAACACTATTGATGAGCACCACCCTGCCCCCTAGAGATAAGTATTGTCTTTTCCACATAGCAAGCCTTTTTTCACATCTCTCTTCAATCTTTTGCCACACCTTCTTTCCCTTGTATCTAGCCCCTAAAGGTATTCCCAAGTATTATGTAGCCTCGAACAAAGTCAGTTTCTTATGTCGGGTTGTCATAATTTTCCTTTTCTAGTTCTTGATGATTTATTCCATATTCTAGACCGTTTAAATCAATGTCTTGGTTCTTGCTTTTCTTCTTTTATTTTTGCTTCTTATTTAATCGCTATCACCTTGCTACCAATCATTAATTTGTAGCATTAATTTGTGATGCAACTCCTAAGAAATTTGGAAGAGCTTATAGTAGTAGAAAATGAATTTGGTAGAAGTTTTCTTCTCGATTTCCTTGTTTATCTTTTAAATTTTAGATTTTTTTTGTATCTTTTTTAGATTCTGTATATGTTTATCATTACCTAGATTAGATTCTATCTTTTACATTATCCCTTACTTTTAACTTTATCTTTTAATTAGAGATAAAGTTTTCATAGTATTTGGCATTTAGGTGTAGCGTTCCCGGCTCTATAAGCATTAATTTGGCACACTTGATTTGATGGATAATATTTAACGGATTGATCCTTCTTGCTTTCTCTCTTATACTTCGGTGTTATTCTCCTATTTTTCTCTATGCTTTTCTGTTCTGGTGCTACGTCAATCTTGATATTAGAGTTCACGATTTTGATTCATGACAAACTGTTGCACCTATTAGTACCTTATCTTTTATAAGGATACCCATCAATCAATCTACAAATAATCAATCCGCCGTTTACTAATTGCAAGCAAATACTATAAGGAGGCTTGATCTTTCATACATCACTCTCAATTTTGATTAATTATGAAATTTTGGAGACATTACTAGGGTTCTGATAGACACTACTATAATGGCTATTTGACTCCCCCCTCATTGCACTTGTTTTTTCATTTTATACTTTGTGATTTTGTATAGGTGGTCAACTAAAATTTTCTTTCTTTCACTGAAAAAATGAGGAATGAACTTGTTCCTAGACAAGGAGATCCTTTCGTGCACAAAAAAAGGACAAAAAGAGTTCCACTAGAGTAGTTTTTACATTAATAAGTTTTTTTTTTTTTTGATAAAGGAAACAGTAAGTTTTTACATTAATAAGTTCTGTTCCTTCTATATGCTTACTTGCTTAGATGTTGGTTTACAAGGTCCTACTACAAATCACATGCTTAGTCATTCTCTTGTTGTGTAACTTCACCTTTTCTCATCGTTCATTCAAAAAATAATGATAAGCAAGCAGCATTTATCTTGGATATTAAGGACTAGTATCAGCATGAAAGGAGAAGTCTTTGGTTCATTAAGAAATTTAGTACCTTCATGGCTCCTAGCACTGATAGCATGAAAGGAGAAGTCTTCAATGAACTGCTAAGGCTGCTAGAGATTTCTAGGATGTGAAGGATTAGTGTCAGTTTCCCTTGTCCTTAGGCACTTTAACTTCAATATTGGCGGTGTACAACCTACTTGGGCGAACCTCTACTAATCCCTAGGTAGCCCGCCCGACTCACAAGCACAGGTTGTCAAGGTAATCCTGCTCATCATGGTTAGAGGAGATGAGATGACACCAAGTTTTGTAGTTCGGATTCAAACATGGAATCTCCAGGTTGTTACTCCTTTGCCTCAATCACTGGCTAGGATGCTTGGGGACTTAGCTATGGAAGTTTTATGATTGAAGACAAAGAACAATTATAAGTGTTTTAGAATTTTGTTTATGTGTTAGATTTTAGGGTTTCTCTTGTACCAATACTCTTCGGGCTAGATTGTGCTCATATCGACTTATGGACCTGGCAACATGTCTAGCCCACTAACACAGATTGCCAAGGTAATCAAGCCCTCTAGGCTGGACGAGATGTGCTTACACTAGGATTTTAGATTATGTTTGCATCTTTTTAGTTAGATATTGACCATATCATTATTTAGATTAGAACCTATCCTTGTAATTGTACCTTAGATTTGTCTTTATATATGATTTTGTCTTTTAAGTTATAATTAGAGATAATCTTTTGCTATTCCAAGAGTCTAGCTTGAGTTGGGTTCTCCACTCTATGAACAAGACCCGTTTGCACTTGGTTTGAATAGTGTTTGATCAATTGATCTCTTTCTTTCTTTCTTTCTCATTTTCCTATTTCTCTCTATTCTTTTCCTTTTTTCTCTTCTTCCTACTGGTGCTACATTAGTTTGTTTGGTAGTGTTGTGTGAAACTATCTTTTGTATCAGGGATTAAGATCAGCAATGATGTATGTACACATAACTTGGCAGGCTGAAATTATAGGCTCCATTTTTCATATATTGTCATTTCTTTTGCTTTCATTGGGTCTACAGACTTTGGCATGCCACCAAGTTGCAACCCCTGAGTCCATTCTTGGACTGATTTCTAGTTTGAAGTGTAATGTTGTCTCTGGATTGGGTTGAATCATACTTAACAATTTTCTTCTGGACTATGACTTTTAGTTGAGAATATCTATCACTCCTATCTTGATCTCAGTATGATTATACACTGATACCAAGTTGGATCCTTTTATGAAAATAATTATTGCTAAGTTGGATCATATCCTAGCTTTCATGTTTCACTTGACCTTTATATAATTATTTTTGCTAGGTATACCATGGATAGGCCCCGGTTCACTGATCATTTAGAGGCTATCAAATTCATATGCAAGGACTTCTGGTCTGAGGTCTTCAAGAAGCAAATAGACAACCTGAAGACAAATCACAGAGTAAGTTTAAGGTTCCGCATCAATCACAGAATAAGTTAGAGAATTTTTTCCATTGCTGCTTAAGCAATAGTGATCTCTAACTACTGCTCCTGTTAGGGAACCTTTGTGTTGCAAGACAATCGCTTTCGTTGGCTGTCACGTATGTCAGTTGATCCTTCTATTGAAACTCTTGGTTCTATTCAAGACCCTTCAGCCATGGCTGAAAACAAAGCAGCACAAGCCATAGGAATGCATCTCTATTTCCCATGTGGAATCATAAGGGGAGCACTTTCAAACCTTGGAATTCCTTGTGCAGTTTCTGCAGATATATCTAATCTTCCCGCCTGTAAGTCTTTTCATTTTGAGTTTTATCTTGCTAATTCTCTAAAATGAAGAGGAAACTAAGAGCTCCATTTGTACATTTTCAGTGCCCATCTGAAAAAGTGGGTGGGGCAATAATTCCCCTATCTGATTGGTGATTTTGGAATTTTTTACTTTTGCCTACAAGCACACATTTTTGGCACAACGAGTACTCAAAGTTCAAGAGACTTTTAAAGGTCATACTTTTGTTATTAATTGGATAAAGATATCTCAAGGCCATTTTAACATCATAGTCCAGGCCATTTGGGAAAAAGCCTTAATTGAAGACTGGATGGTGATAGATAAACTACGAGGTAGATTAAAGCTTCGCTAGGTATTTCTGTCTTGAAAAATGATCAGAAAGTTTCCAGCGGGTAACCGACATATCGACTTGAGTAGGCATGCAAAATACTTCTTGTTTGAAGTAGTTTGTATATAATCTTAAACTAGTATATATATACCCTTTCTTTTCATCGAATATCAAACCAAGCCAGTGTCTACGATAGAGTTATTATTTCATTTCACAAAATCCATCCCACCATCTCTGAAAAGGGCAATTTTCTTTACATAAAAATACAAATGACGAAGAAAATCTTCATTATCTTTACCTTTTTTAGTCAAATTTGCTGAAAATGCTTTCCACATGTTCCTGTTGCATGTAGGATTTGCTTTTACTGATGTGCTTTTTGATGTTACAGGTTCATTTGTGGTACGAATAAAGGCATGATGTGCTTTTGCAAGAAGAGTGAATTTTCCTCAGGTTTCAGCAGCAACTTTCTGTTCTTAATATGTTCAATTCTCTCACCTGAATGTCCTGTTTGTTGTTACGACTCTAAAGAGCTCGAGTTTTTCAAAGACATGGAGGGTTGTATAGGTATTCTGAGTACAAACTTTCTTCTGCATGATACCACAAACTTCTATATGGACTCCCTCTTACCAGCAAACTTGTTGATACAAATTATATTCAAATCACCTGATAATATGCATTTTGTTATCCTCAATGTCATGAATATAGAACTGAAAAAAAAAGAACAAGAGTCAGTGTCATCTACGACTATGACCTAGCAATTCACTGGAAAAATTTTACTAGGTCAGTTATGGTGGAGACCGTAAGAGAGACTGTGTGGAGCTTTTCGTCTTCGTTCTTGTTCTGCCGCTTTTTGGTCTATTAAATCATTACTGTTGCTGCAAAACATGTAATTCGTGTTAGCTCTAATTTTTTTTTTTAACTTTTTTTTTTCCTTATCTTGATATTTGTAAAATTGTGAAGTCAAGCTCTACTAATAATGTCATAAATCCAGCATTTTTAGCAATTGGGTTGGACCAATCGAATGAGAGTAGAAATACCAGCATTTGCTTAAGATTATACCTGTAGTTTGACTGGAAAGGAACGGAAGGCTGCAGGCTAAGTGAAGACTTTGTAATCACATCTGTGTCCATTATCAAGTCGTGTGTCTCTGATATCCCTGACCAAGTCCGCAATAGATTCACTGCATGAGTTTACCTCAATGTATTGCAAATTACCCAAGTCCTCGAAACAAGAAGGGATTTCTTTGAGATATAAACATCTAACCAAAACCAATTGCTCAAGGCAAGAAAAGGCTTCATCCCATTTCGAGAGTTTGAGATTTTCTAGTTTCAAGAATTGGAGCTGAGGGAACTCATTATCTCTCAATTCCCATTCATCCAAATCAAATTCAATTTGTTGCAGTTTTAAGTAGGGGTGCCAAAAGGACGGGTTGGGCGGAATTTGGGCGGGTCAAGATGAGTTAGGTCAATAAATGGATCATTGCCCAACCTAGCCCAAAGCTTACATGGGCTAAGATGAGCTGGGTCAAGATGAGCTAAACAATGGGTCATAGTCTAACCCGCCCAACTTGAACCATGTTTTAAAATCATGCTCATTTTGCATAAACAAAACCTTTTATTTTTTATACACCTATGTATAAAATGTAAGTAAATACTATTAGTATTTTGAGAATCAAAATATATTTTCTTAAATAATAAATTAGTATTTAAAATGTGTAAGTTGAAATATTTTGCGGGTGGCGTGGGTGGGTGGTGCAGAAAAATGAAAAAACAGAAAACAGAAAATACAAAAAAAGTAAATTTTTTTTGCGGGTGGGGGTGGGTGGTGCAGGAAAACGAAAAAACTGAAAATTGAAAATATATAAAAAAAAAAAGGTAAAAAAAAATAAATTTCGGGGGTGGGGGGTGGCGCAGTAAAACGAAAAAACAGAATTAAAAATACGGGGTGGGGGTGAGGGATGGGTGGGGTAATTGATCCTGACGGACATATAGCTGGTATACTGATGAAGACCACCTTTAGAGTTTCAAGTAGAGCTAATGAGTCCAATACAGGGAACTGGTTTTCATTCTTTCCCCAACCCCATGATTTGTCAAATATACATCTTAACTTTTGAAGATTGGGCGTTTTACTCACTATCCTCTCCATCTCTTCAGCACTAGACAAATACACTGATGAAAGTGTTGCCAAATTTTCCAATTTTGAAGGGCTTCCATCAAGGAATTCCTGTGCTCCTTGCAAATTGAACATAGCTCTGTTACTAATGCGTGCATGTCTCGACTTTACCGGCTTCCAAAAAGTATCAGGCAATAATACTCGCCCTCTGATTCCTCTTACCGGAAATGTTTCAAGATTCCAGAGATTGTCTATTGAAGATGGAACAGAATCCTCACCAGTTTGAACAGCAAAGTACCTTAAATGACAAAGTTCGGTAGAACAACGAAGAACTCCAAATCCAACACCCTAAGAAACTTGAAGCTACCAAAGATGACAGATGCATGTTCCATTGAAGAGAATGTATTTGCACTGACTTCCCTGAATAGTATAGAACGAGCATACGAGCATGAGGAGCTCCATCCACCAAGTTTGTCCCGATTAGAATGGAATATTAATCGGCTTGCCATAGGCTTATGAGGATAAGAATGCAGAGGAATGGCATCATAATCTCTGGCAATGAAGAAATTAAACATGATAAGAAACAATGACAAAATCAATATAAACTTAAGAGAAGTATTTAAAGAGCTAAATACCTTGTTATCCACATTAGGAAGTTCTCTTCCTTAGCTTTTCCTTTGCAGAACTCGAGCAGTAAGTCATGTACACTAGCTACATGCTTTGATCTTCCCAATGGATTTTTTTGAGTGTCTATGACTAGGTTTCTCCCAATAAGATCCTTCAATTAATCTTCAGCAATATCCTCCAAAGCCTTCTTATTATCATTCTTAATGAACCCCTCGCCTATCCATAACCTCGTTAACTTTGAGACTAAAATCTCCCTGTCCTCTAGAAATGCTCCAAAATGTAAAAAGCATGGTTTAAGCTCACAAGGTAAGTTGCTATAGTTTATCTCCTTGCCAATAAAGTTTTCCGTAGTCTATCAGCTAAATATCCTCACCTTCTTCAGTATGATCAGTATCCATAACACCTCTCAGAATTGAAAGTAGCAAGTCTTTACGTGTGTACCTGAGAGACACAACAGTCTGTTTGGAAGTTGAAATGAGAGACAATTGACTCTTCTCTGTAAACACTTCGGGCTAAAGTCGTTTTGCCTAATCCAGGCATTCCAACAATAGAGACAACATCTAGCCCTGGTGTTCACCAACTAGTTGAACTCCTATAGTTTGCCTAACATCCTGAAAACCCACTGGTTCTTCATCGGACCAAGGTGTATTGCCAATTGAGGTGACACAAGAGTAGAGGAAGCAATTTCCATCTGTAGGTTTTTACGGAGAATGAAGAATAGAAAATTCTGATTTACTTGCTATTAAACAAGTTGAACATGAGTTTGAAGAACTTTGAAAGAAAATCAGATGAAAGCAAACTTACATATTCATTAAAAACTTCAGACAAATTTATAGAGTTTACAAACTCAACTGAAATTGAAAAACCAACTATTAGGGATAACATAGAAACTAACTGACTGCTATGCTACACAGTTATAAAACACTTGGACTGCTGCAGTTCTTAATGCTGTTTTCTAACACTCCTCCTTGCTTTAAGAGCTTTTTGCCTGAGAAGCTCAAATTTGTTTCCTGGTAAAGACTTGGTGAAGATATCAGCCAGTTGCTCCTCAGTCTTGCAATATAGTAGAGTTACATCACCATTCTTTTGCACATCTCTCAAGAAGAAAAGCTTGATGTTGAAGTGTTTAGTTTTTCCATGAAATACAAGATTGTGAGAAATTGCTATCGCAGCTTGGTTGTCCACAAACACTTTAGTGTCTTCAGTTTGTTTTATGTGTAAATCAACCAAAAATTTTCTCAACCACAATGCTTGATTCGCTGCTGCTGTTGCAGCCACAAATTCTGCCTCAGCAGTAGATTGAGCCACAATGTCCTACTTCTTTGAATACCATGAAAAAGTTCCTAAGCCAACACTGAAGCAATACCCCGATGTGTTTCTCATGTCATCCATGGATCCAGCCCAATCACTATCAGAATACCAGAGTAGTTTCAAATTTTGACTTTTCTGAAACTTGACACCACGATTAATGGTCCCTTTGATGTATCTGCTAACTCTCTTGGCTGCTTTTAGATGCGCCTCACTAGCACAATGCATGGACCTCGATAAAATGCTTATAACACAAAATATCGGGTCTTGTAGCTGTGAGGTACATCAAACAACCGATTAAGCCTCTAAAGTATGCTTCCTCCACTTTATCTGCTCCATCATTTTTGCTTAGTTTCTCTTTTTGGTTCACAGGAGTGCTCATCTCCTTGCAATCTTCCATGTTGAATTTCTTCAGGATCTCCTTGGCATACTTCTTCTGACAAATAAAAACTTCATTTTGTCCTTGCTTGATTTCCATTCCAAGAAAGTAGGACATCAGACCAAGGTCAGTCATCTCGAAGGCTTGCATCATTTCTTGCTTGAAATTCTCGATATACCTTGTATTGTTCCCTGTAATTAGTACATCATCCACATAGATAGAAACGAAAATGATATCAATGCCATTATGTTTAACATAAATAGTAGATTCTGATGGACTCTTTTCAAAGCCTAGGCCAAGCAAATGGTCTTCTATACGACCATACCAGGCTCTTGGTGCATGTTTAAGACCATAAAGTGCCTTTCTTAGCCTATAAACTTTGTCCTCTTTTCCTTCACCGCAAAGCCCTCAGGTTGTTCCACGTAAATTTCTTCCTGTAGAAAACCATTGAGAAATGCCGATTTGACATCCATCTGGTACACTTTCCAGCCCAATTGTGCAGTAAGAGCAAAAAGTAACCTAATTGTGTCAAGTCTAGCAACGGGTGCAAATGTATCAAAATAATCTACACCAAAAATTTCCTTAATTACAAGTCTTGCTTTATGCTTGTTGACTGAACCATCGGGATTTAGCTTGGTTCTAAAGACCCATTTCAACCCAATTACTTTTCTATCTTGAGGATGATCAACAAGCTCCCAAGTCTTGTTCTTCTCAATCACAAAAAACTCCTCTTTCATTGCAGCTACCCAATTTTCATCATTCTTGGCCTCATTGTACCCAGCAGGTTCACATACAAGTGAATGATCAATCATCTCATCCTACCATGAGGCTGATATTTGCCTTTTAGGAACCTTTTGTGTTGAGTCAAGAGAAATCATGATACATTTCTTTGAGTCTTCCCAACACCACTCTTCATTATCCAAAATATACGCATCTTTACTGAAGATTATAGTCTCAGTTTGTGGTTGGAAGACCTTATATGCCCTTGAAACTGTACTATATTTAATAAAAATGCCCGGGACAGATTTTTTGTCTAACTTATCTCGTTTAACCTGAGGAACATAGACCACCAAACACTTTAAAAAAATTTATTGATGGTTTAAATCCATGCCAAGCTTTAAAAGGAGTTTGATGCTTCACTGCTTTGGTAGGAAGCCTATTTTGGAGAAACGCTGCTGTACTTGCTGCCTCTACCCAGAATTTCTTTGTCAAGTTCTTGCTGTGCAACATGCATCTGGTCATCTCCATAATGTTTCAGTTCCTTCTCTCATTTACTCCATTTTGCTGTGGAGTATAAGGAGTAGTAAGCTGATGATTGATTCCTGCTTCCTCACATAACATAATGAATTGTTGAGAAGTATATTCCTTTCCATTATCTGATCTTACTGAGTGAATTTTACAACCACTCTCATTTTCTACTTTTGCTTTGAACGTTTGAAAGAAATTAGCAGCCTCTGACTTGTATTTGAGAAAGTAAATCCAACACATGCGGGTTAGATCATCAACAAATATGATATAGTAAAGGCTACCTTTTAGTGAGGGAGTCCTTTGAGGTCCTGCTATGTCAGTATGAATCAATTGTAATTTGTTCGATGCTCTCCAAGTTGTCTTTGGAAATGAAAGTCTGCTTTGCTTCCCGTATTGACAAGCACTACAGTTTGAAGAATTCACTTCTAACATAGGTAAGTCCTCAGCTATTTTCAATTTTTGCATTTTGAGCAGCCCTTCATAGTGAAAATGTCCAAGTCTCTTGTGCCATATTTCTACAGCACTTTCTTTGGCTGAAAAAATGACATGCTCCTCCTCAAATGGATCTAATGAGAAACTTTTGCCTCTCATTTTTACTTTAAACAATTCTTGATTTGATACATCCTTGATCAAGAAATGTTTATCTTCAAAAATTAATTTGTAGCCTTTTTCCATCAACTGACCAACACTTAGCAAGTTTTGGTCTATGTCAGGTACATAAAGCACATTAGAAATTGTTTTAGTACATGAATGACTTGGAAGAGCAATTGTTCCTTTTCCTCTGACAACAATATCTTCGTCATTACCTATTCTGACATTAGTAATGGTCGTGGGCTTCAATTCCTTAAAGAAGGCCTTGTCATTTATCATGTGGTTAGTGCATCCACTATCAATCAGCCAACAATCACTAGGCGATCTACTTGAAAAAGATGTAGCGACAAAGAGTTGATCTTCCTGCTCTCCATCAACAATCTGAGCGTCTGCTTCTTGCTGCTGACCGTTGTTCTTGCAAATAACTGCTTCATGCCCAAGTTGATTTCATTTACTACACCTGGCATCAAGCCTTTTCCAACACTTGCATGGTGGATGGCCTTTTTTGTCATAATGCTTACAAGGAGGATAACTTCTCTTTGAGTTTCCTGCTTTACCTTTGGTAGTATTTGCTGCAATGCCTTCATCATTTGTTGGTTGATTCTTCTTGTTCTTCTTCTTTTTGTTTCTGCCACCATCTTGGTGTTTGGCTGGCAATGCTCCTTCATTATTTCCTTCTTCTCGCATAACCCTTCGTTATTCTTGAGCCTGCAAAGCATTCAACAACTCTGCCAAGGTGATCTTGGATAGATCCTTGGTATTCTCCAAAGTGGTTATGGTTGCTTCAAATCTCTCCGGCACAGTTACCAAAACTTTTTCAACAATTCGATAATCATTGAACTCGGAACCAAGCAATCTTACCCTGAGCCTTTCAGAGTAATCTTTGACGGTTTCATTTTCTTTCATCCTCTGCATCTCGAAGTCTTTGATGAGATTTAGCACTTGCATGCCTCTGATCCTTTCATCCCCTTTCATATTCTGCTTTGAGATAATCCCAGATGGCTTTGGCTGACTTTAGAGACATAATTCGAGTGAAAATTATAGAAAATACTGCTGAAAATAGACAGGCCTTTGCCTTTGATTTTCTGGTTTTCCTATCGTTATGGTTCTTAATAGTTTGATTGTTGGGCAGCGGAGGAGCTTCATAATCCTCTTCGACTGCCTCCCAGATATCTAAGGCATCCAGATAAGTTTTCATCCTTACAACCCAAATTTGATAATTTTCATCATTGAAAACATGAGGTGCCATTGTTGAGAAATTTGATTATGCTTCCATGCTTGACAAATCTGCCTTGTTGAGAGTTTTGAGTTTAATGAACACCCACAAATCCCTTAAGAAACGAAATCTTAGATACCAATTGTAGGTTTTACAGAGAATGAAGAATAGAAAATTCTGATTTACTTGCTATTAAAGAAGTTGAACATGACTTTGAAGAACTTTGAAAGAAAATCAAGAATCTGATCATGAAAGCAAACTTACTTATTCATTAAAAACTTCAGAAAAATTTATAGAGTTTACAAACTCAACTAAAATTGAAAAACCAACTCCTACAAATTAGGGATAACATAGAAACTAACTTACTGTTATTCAGTAAATAACTGCTACACACTTTTAAGTCAGGGTGGCAAGTGGGCCGGTCCCGGGCCTAAACTGGCCAAGTGGGCCGGTCCAAAATTAAACGGGCCAAACGGTCCCGGGCCAAATGGTCTTTTTGCAGGGACCGTTTGGTCCCGGGCTAAATGGTCCCGGCCCGCAGGCTAAATGGGTCCAACAGATTTGTTTTTTTAAATTAAATAGAAATTAGAGACAGAAGGATGTTAAAAAATATATCTAAGGCAATGCCTTGTTAATTTTATTATAGAATTGTGACCGAAAGTTTTAAATATTTTTTAATTCAAATTTAAAGTCTAAAGACAAAAATATTATAAAGAGATATTCAAAGTAATGCCTTGTAATTATATTATAGTATTAAAAAAACATGGCAATATCTTTCTTAGTCTTCATCCCCTTGTGGAATGAGCACAACATGGTGCTAATACCACCATTGAGAAGAAAAAGAAACTAATCAAGATATGCCAAAATACAAGTTACATAATACATACTAATTTTTGTTCATACAAGTTACATGGTATCTCTTACAAACTTCATAAATCCATCAAGGTCCGGAGGAATTTCCGTTGGTGGTGGCGGAAAAGTAGCTTGGTTATCGCCACTTCCGGGCGAAGCAACATCCTCCGCAAATTCAGCTAGCATATCTTCGTAAGCTTCTTCTTTATCTGGTTCTGATTCAACAAGTCCAAAATTTCTTCTTTCCGACCGGATCCAATCTCTGAAAAGTACTGATTTTTCCAAGCTCTCCCTCATAGACGCTCTTTAATCACCGAGTTGAAGTCTTGCTTGACTGAAAGCGCTCTCTGATGCCACTCTTGGATTTTCCCTTATTTTTACCAAAAAGTTTTTTTAAGGAAGCCATCTTAATTAATAAAATAATAGAAAATAAATAAAACAAACAAAACTATAATATTAAAACTTAAGAGTTGGAACGAGTTTACCAAATTGACGAACAACTTGTTGAAAATTGATTATCGTTGAATACTTCAATTCACCAACTTCACAATTTTTTCACAAATTGTAACAATAAAGTAAGCAATAGTAGCAATTATAGAAGAAAAATTAGAGAGAGATTGTGATAGATTGATGATTTTGTAAGAAAAATAAAAGAATGAGGGGATATTTATAGTTGAAAATAGGGAAAAAGTGTAATTATAAAAAGTTTGGGGTTAAAACAAAGTTGGAGGGGTTAAATGGCTATTTTATAAATAGCCAACGGCTATTTTTGATAGCCCAACGACTATATTTTAAATTTTTTTTAAAAAAAATTCTTTTTTTTTTAAAAAGAAAGTTGACCGTTGGGACCATTTGGCCCGCAAAGGGACCGGTCCGGTTCCTGGCGGGCCACATGGTCCCGGTCCTTGCGGGCCCAAAGTTTATGACCGGCTCACGAGACCGGCTCAGGCCCACTAAAATCGGTCCTAACGGTCCTGGCCCGTTTGACCCGCGGTTCCGATCCTGGATCGGCCCACTTGACAGCCTTAGTTTTAAGACACTTGGACTGCTGCAGTTCTTAATAAAGTTTCCTAACACCATCTTATCTTCACCGGGTCTGGTCAACTCCGTCTTAATAAGCTTAATCTCCTTTAGGTTGCCCGAGAGCCACACTATAAGATAAGTAGGAGGAATATCTTGAACTACACAAGAATCAACTATATACTCTACCTGGTATGCCTTATCAATGACTTCCGCAGCAAAATCTTGAAGATCATGCTTACTATTGCATTGTTCTGCAACACCCTTGATATAAGGTTGGAAAAACTCAAGCTCCTTGTGTACCACTACAAGTTGGTTCTTCACAGCAGTAAGTGAGTTAGAATGGCTACTTAAGAGCTCCTTCAAGCTGAGGTGGACCCAGGATTCGGCGGTCACGTGACACTATGACATTCAATATAAATTTATCACTACTCATAAAGATTGATACGATGACCTATGCTAATATATGACCATTGTTTGAAGACATTTGCAAGTATATATGGAGTTTTTGTAGAAATTTCAAGGTGCCGGTGACCCCTCAACCTATAGTGTAGGTCCACCTCCTTCAAGCTATCTAGAAGGAAGTTGAAGTAGTCGAATGCCTCATTCTTAGGCGAAGAGGACTGTACCCACTGTCGGATCTCCAGGAAAATCAATGTCTCGATACGCTGAATCTTGTCAGCTAAAATAAATAGTTCTTGGTTCTGATCTTCCTTTGCCTTGCTTCTGTCATACAATGAGTAAACGACAACTTCAGTATCAATGACCGCAGCCTCTATTTTCTTGAAGAAAGTGATCCTCATATCATTGAGAAAGTTGCTAATCAGTGGCAACTCAATGAGAATACTCTCAACATGTTAAGCTGCTGGTGAAGGGTCTGGGTTAGAACCGTACTCAAGGGAAAAATTCGTCTTAACTCGATCACCAAATCGAAAAGCGTATCAATGAATCGAACTGCATCTTCAATTGAGGACATTGGAGGAGTGTCCGATAACCTCAAGTTTTCCTGCTCGTCAATGTAGATTTCACGGACCCGTGGCTCAAAAGGCTTTATCCTTGAAAATATATGCTCACTGAATCATCAGACAGCTTACTAAGGCAGACAATCAGCAGATCTTTAAGCTTCTGTACAACGTTGTCTATGAATTCAGCCACGCGCTGATGAGTCAGCGGACAGGATATTGGAATTTCTGGATATGAATGATAAGTTCTGATATGAGGCCTGGAAAACTGAATCTTCCCTAGCACATCAGATGTGATGGAGTCAAACTCAGGAGGGATGACTGTTTTACACCAGATGAGATAGTAATGACGACTGAGTCCTAGATTTTCTATCAAGGTTTTGATGTTTCTTTGCAGGGCTTGACGCTTCTTTCAATTTTGCTTTCCCTTCAAGCGGAGAATATGTACTCAAAAACCATAGCTCTATTTTATTATTAACATTTAGTCTATCCTTCTTGGGACCTATCAAGTCATGTTCATTTTCAATCCTTTGTAGAATACTTGGCGGATCACTGACACGAATATGTTCGAGTGACATATTTCTTTGTAATCTCTTTTGTTTTTGAGATTGTTCTTTAACTGCAAGTGCAAGGAAAAGAAGCAACTTTAGCTTTTGACAAAAAAATAATGCAAGAAAGTGTACCAAGTTGCAAACACTTGTTGAAGCGTAAAATCTGCTGCCATTCATGTTAAATATTTAATTCCGAACTTTAAAGCAAGAAAAAGAACAGAATTCACAGGTATTGAAAAGAACTAGGTAAAAAAACAGAAACTCTGAGGTCAAAGGGAATGCAAACCTGAAGAACTACTGCGTTAGTCAAATTTTGAAGAATCAGACAATCAAGGAACATAAGGATAGAGCAAAATCTTGAATACCTATATGACTAACAACAAAGAAAGAATGACAGAACAACTAAAACATATAATTAAGCACAGTTGAACTCATATAATGAAAAGTTCTGTGTTTTGCATAGTGAAAGTAAAGCTTGTATTTTACTTTTCATTTGCCTAAGAAAATTTGATAGGCAGACTCAAGGGCTAAGCTACTATTCGAATTATGACAAAAACAATAGTATGGTTCAAATTCTGAATTGGTATTAAGAAATCCGCTTAATATGTATAAATAATTTATTCAGAACCCAATAAGCTGCTTATTCTAGAATTAAGAACTCATAAACTTAAAATCATGATTCTGCCTTTTAGTAGACCCACTTGATAACTGTTGGGAATAAAACCCCCCCACAGAAAATAATATTCACAGTAATAATAGCGGAATAATAATGTAGTACCGAGATACGGTAATCAACAAGAATAAAAAGAACAACAAGGACACAAAGATTTTTAACGTGAAAAATCCTTCTGAATAAGAGAAAAACTCACGGGCCCGAGAGGAGCAAAGTAATCCACTATAATGAGGAATTTTACACCCAGAAGTCCCGAGTAAAATACTCCAGGGACCACTATACATTCAAAAGAAATAACCCTCTTTTAAGATTTTCACCTCACTATAATATTGCTCACACTTTCTATTTTCCCTCACAGAGTACACCGCCTGTGAATACCTCACACTGCTCTCTAACTCTCAGATATGTTTTCCTCTGAGATTGGTATGATGAAATGAGATATCAAAGGCTTTCTATTTATAGAAAGAATGGCCACCCAATTCAGCTAATTAGAAGGCTTGTTACGTTACAAATTGTTGCTGCAACTTGCCAATTTGCAAGAATGCAAATTGTTACGAAAAGCAACTTTGGCCATAACAGGTTTTGGAATCCGACTTCCTTATTTGATTTTTTTCTTTTTAATTATGGGGATGGACCCCACAATCTCCCCCTCCAGACCCATTCTCTTGAAGGAGGTAACACCAGACTTTTAACTTGAGTGTATGCCGACTTGCACAACTCGAACTTGTCCCTTGATACCCCCTTGGTCAGCATATCTGTAGGATTCTCACTTGTGGAAATCTTCAGGACTTGTGTAGATTCACTCTCTACCTTTTCTCAGATCCGGTGATATCTTACATCGATATGTTTGTTCTTTGTATGGTACATGGAGTTCTTGCTCAAGTCTATTACACTTTGACTATCACAATAGACAACATACTCCTTTTAATACAAGCCAAGCTCTTGAAGAAACCGTTTCAGTCATATCATCTCCCTTCCAGCTTCAGTAGCGGCAATGTACTCTGCTTTTGTTTTAGAGAGTGCGACACACTTCTGCAACCTCGACTGCCATGATATGACTCCCCCTGAAAATGTAAACAAATATCCAGTAGTGGATTTTCTGTTATCAATGTCACATGGCATATCAGCATCTGTGTAGCCTTTCAATATTGGATCAGATTCTCCAAAGCACAAACAATCTCCTATGGTAACTCTCAGGTACCTGAGTATCCACTTGACTACTTCCTAGTGTTCTTTTCCAGGATTTTCAAGAAACTTGCTGACAACACCAACTGCTTGACCAATATCAGGTCTAGTGAATAACATTTCATACATCAAACTTCCGACGACAAAGGAATAAGTAACTTTGGTCATGCTCTCTTTTTCTCTATTGTTGCAGGACACATCTTTTTGCTCAACTTAAGATGAATAGCAAGAGGTGTGATGACTGGCTTAGCATTCTTCATGATGAAGCATTTCAGTACACGTTCAATGTACTTCTCCTAAGACATCCATAACTTTCTGCTTGTTCGCTCTCGAATTATCTTCATCCCCAAAATTTATTGTAATGGCCCCAAGTCTTTCATATCAAATGACTTGGACAAATCTACCTTCAACTTTGCAAACAACTCCTTGTTTTGTCCTAAAATTAACATGTCATCCATATATAACAACAAAATAATAAAGTTATTATTGGAAAATTTTTTGAAGTATACACATGGATTAGAATATATCTTTATATAAGTTTGACTTTTCATGAATAAGTCAAACTTTTTGTACCACTGCCTCGGTGCCTGCTTCAACCCATATAGACTCTTATTCAATTTGCACACCATGTGTTTCTTTTCCGTTACTTCAAATCCTCCTGGCTTCTCTATATAAATCTCCTCTTCCAAGTCTCCATGAAGAAATGCAGTTTTCACATCCAACTGATCGACTTCAAGATCTAGGCTAGCTGCTAATATCAAAATTGTCCGAATAGAAGTTATTTTGACAAGAGGTGAGAAAATATCATCAAAATCAATACCTTTCTTTTGTTCAAAGCCTTTTACCACCAATCGGGCTTTGTATCTGACCAGCTTGTCATTTCAATCTTTCTTGAGTTTAAAAACCCATTTGCATTTGAGTGGTCTTTTACCCTTTGGAAGTTCAACCAGCTTGTACGTGCTATTTTTCTACAGAGATTCCATCTCTTATTGCATGGCTTTCATCCACTGGTTCTTTTCTGGATGGGAAATCACCTCCTTAAGACTTTCTGGCTCCCCCTCATCACTGATGAGGATATACTTTGTGGAAGGGTACTTTTATGACTCTACCCTTGGACTTTCTGATCTCCTCAAAGGTTGAGGTTGTTCTTCTCCTGAGTGGGGTACTCCACTTACTCGACATCATAATAAACTTTCTCCCCTTGCTCAATAACCTCACTAGGTTGCTCCCCCTACTCGGCAACCTCGCCAGTCTTACTTTCTGCACTTGTGGGATTATTAAAAGGAGAAAAAATAGTAACAAGGTTAGGGATTATACCATTCTTGTCCTTCTCCGACTGATCATCTACAGCTCTAACTTCACTTTCTCGGAAGATTACATCTCAGTTTCTAATGACCTTCTTTACAGGATCCCACAATCTGTACCCGAATTCTTCATCTTCATATCAAATGAATATTCAGGGAACATATTTATCATCCAACTTTGTTCTCTACTCCTTTGGTACATGTGCAAAAGATCTGCAACTGAACACCTTCATATGTGAGTAGGACACCTCCTTGCTGGTCCAAACTCTCTCTAGGATGTCAAACTCCAATGAAACTGATGGACTCCTATTGATTAGGTAACATGATGTCTGAACTGCTTCACCCGAGAATGACTTAGGCAATTTAGCCATTCTGAGCATGCTTCTCACCTTCTCAACAATGGCGTGGTTCATCCTCTCAGCTACACCATTGTGCTGTGGAGTTCCAGAAACTGTCTTTTCATGACTGATCCCATGGCTCAAGCAATACTCTTCAAATTCTTTTGAAGTGTACGTACCTCCATTGTCACTTCAGAGATGCTTTAACTTTTGTCCTGTCTTCCTTTCCACCAAAGCATGAAACTTCTAGAAAGCTTGAAACACATGATCTTTGGTTTTAAAAATATAAAACCATAATTTTTGTGAAGCATCATCAATAAAAGTAAACAAAATATTTGTTACTGCCCATCGATTCATTTTGCATTGGACCACAAACATCAGAATATATCAAACAAGTATATTCAATTTTCATTCAGACGATGTCTAAAATAAGACTCTATGTTGCTTACCAAATAAACAGTAGTCACAAGGTTTTACTGTTGTACCTTTGGCATAATAGATGAGTGATTTCATGGCAAGAATCTGCAATCCCTTCTCGCTCATATGACCCATTCTTTTGTGCCACAAATCTGCAGAAATCTCATCTTGTGCCACATTTAATTCACCTCGGCATATTTCTGTATTTTTCATGTACAACGTGTCACGAGTAACTCCCTTTTCAATCACTAATGATCCCTTGGTGAGTCTCCATTTTTTATTTGCAAAATAGTTTTCGTATCCATCCCAATCCAAAGCTATTCCCGAGATTAAGTTCATCCGCAAATCAGGTACATGCCGCACGTCCTTTAGAACTAATGTACATACGACATTTGTCTTGATACAAATGCCACCGATCCCCGCAATCTTTGAGTAACTCATGTTACCCATTCTCACAGTGCCGAAATCACCTTTTACATATCTGCAAAACATTTCTCTTATTGGTGTGGCATGGTAAGATGCAGCTGTGTCAACCACCCATTCCGACTTTAGACCTGCCAAATGCATACATTCATCTTCCTCATTTATAAAGAGAACGACTGATCGTTTTGAGAGTTGTAGCCATGTTCCCTAATTTACTGCTTCTTTTGTGCTTTATAGCTACAATATGACTTATCGGGTTAGTTGGTTCGGGTTCGGAGAGATTTCGGAATGAATTGAGACACTTAGTCTCATAATGGAAAGATTAAGTTGGAAACATTGACCGAATATTGATTTATATGTAAACGACCCCTGATTTGCATTTTAATGGTTTCATTAGCTCCGTTAGGTGATTTTAGACTTACGAGCGTGTCCGGATTGTGATTTGGAGGTATGTAGTTGAATTGGGCATGATATGACGAAAGTTATATTTTTGGGAAGTTTGTCCGGGAGTGGATTTTTTGATATCGCGGTCGAATTCTGATTTCGAAAGTTGTAGTAGGTCCATGGTGTCATTTGTGACTTGTGTGCACAAATTGGGGTCAATCGGACGTGATTTGATAGTTTAGGCGCCGCTTGTAGAAATTTGGAAATTCAAAGTTCATTAGGCTTGAATCCATGTGTGATTCATGTTTTTGATGTTGTTTGTGGTGATTTGAGGGTTCAACTAAGTTCTTATGATGTTTTAAGACTTGATGGTATGTTTGGTTGAGGTCCCGTGGGCCTCGGGTGAGTTTCAGATGGTTAACGGATCGATTTTGGACTTGGCATGTTAGCTGAAGTTTTCTAGTGTCTCTGATATGATTTCCTCTTATGCGATCGCGTGGGAAGGTCCGCGATCGCATAGGCTAAGCTGGGTAGTGACATATTTTATTCTACGCATTTGCGAGTAGGGGGATGCGAACGCGTAGTTGTAGAATGTTGTGGTTCGCGAACGCGTGGCAAAGGCTGCGTTCGCGTAGAGTATTGGAGGCAGGAGCTGGGGCCAGGCAATTGTTCTATGCGGTCGCATGGGGAAAGACGCGATCGCGTAGCTATGAGAAGTCAGATGTACGCGATCGCGTTTGTTGTTACGCGTTCGCGTAGAAGGGTTTCTGGGCAGAAGCATAGTTGTGCTTCGCGATCGCGTGGAATGTTCTTGGATTGCGATGAAGACTTAACTGGGCAAATTATAAGTTTCAAAAATGAGGGTTTGGGTTCATAACATAAAATTGATTTGGGAGCTCGGTAGAATGCGATTTTTGGAAGGATTTTCAAGTGGGTGTTTGGGGTAAGTAATTCCTATCTAGTTTTGGTTAATTTCCATGAGTATGCCTTTGATTCTACCATTAAATTTGTGATTTGGGGTGGAAATTTTAGGAAAATGAAGAAGAGTTCTTGAGCTAGATTTTTGAGGTTTTGAATGAAATTTTTATCGGATTTGAGTAAATTTGATATGGTTAGACTCGGGGTTGAATGGGATTTGGGGTTTGGTGATTTTTGTTGGATTCCGAAACGTAGGCCCGGGGGCGGGTTTGAGCCGATTTCAGATTTTTGAGTTATAATTTCATAATTTCTTGTAGAATTAATTCTTTTAGCCCGTATTGATTGTATCGTACTGTTATGGCTAGATTAGAGGCATTTGGAGGCCGATTTGCGAGGCAAAGGCGTGTTGGAGTAGAGTTTTGCTTGGATTAAGGTAAGTAACACTTCTAAACTTGGCTCTGAGGGTTCGGAACCCCTAAATATGTGTTATATGATTGGTGTTGAGGTGATGCACATGCCAAGTAACGGGCGTGCAGCCTAAGAATTGTGGCCTGGTTAATTCCATGGCACTGTATAGTGGACTTATCTTGTTGATGTCTGTATTTTCATCATGTGGTAAAGTAATTAAGCTGTTAAACATGCTAGAGATCATATCTATGCTATATGCCGGTACTGTTGGGATCCATAATGGTCGTTTCTTGTTGTTATCTTACTGATTTCATTGATATTTCGTGCTCAGTTATATTCATTCATTTCACATCATATCTCAGTCTCTGTTGTTATTTATTGATGCATCATATCACTATTTTCGGGCTAGTTTCATTGACATGGTGAGCTTGTGAGAGAGACTGGAGAGATTGATGACTGAGTGAGGCCGAGGGCCTGACTATGAGTGACATTTATGGGATCGGGCTGCACGTTGCAACGGTTATACTGCTTTATGATAGTGCTTGGGCTGAAGGAGCCCCATCCGGAGATTGCACACACCCCCAGTGAGCGCGGTTGATTATATCGGGGGATAGATCTTCCCTGGACATGGATCTTGTTCGAAGCATTATATACCTGGGGATGGATCTTCCCCACGAGCTGGATTGGCCCTACTCAGTACTGGGTGACTGATGGTCAGTCGATGTATATATTCCAGGATGGATCTTCCCTGGGTCGGGTTGGCCATATACAGTAATGAGTGATTGAGAAAATGAGAGTGTGAGCACATGAGGCTGGCAGCATGGTGCATCACATACAACATGTGCATTGGCATGTAGGAGTAGAGAAGTTATATTCTTCTTATCATTTGGATTTGATGTATTTTACTGTTTTGAGTTTATCTACTGAACTTAAAAGCATGCCTACGTTTCTGCACTGTTACTTCTATATTGAACTGTGTTGGTTGAGTTCGTCACTACTTTCAGTCCAAAGTATGAATTTGTTACTTATTGAGTTGGTTGTACTCACGCTACACCCTACAACTCGTGTGCAAATCCAGGTGCTTCTGTTCACAGCGGTTGCTGAGTATGGAGTCAGGATCTTGGGAGACTATCGAGGTATCTGCATGACGCTCGCAGACCTTGACCCCCATTCGTTATCTTTACTTGTATTTTCGTTTTTACTCTTTAGATGCTGTATTGGACTATATTCCGTTGTAGATGCTCATATACTCGGTAACACCTCGGTTTGGGAGAGATTGTATTGGGTTGCGTACTTATTTCTGTTCTCAAAGGGTTTTCTTAAATATTAACTGCTTCCGTATTTGTTTTCAAAGATTTTGGTTATGTTGGAATAGTTGAGTAATTGGCTTGCCTAGTTCCGTGATAGGCGCCATCACGACTGTTGATTTTGGGTCGTAATAAGTTGGTATCAGAGGCTAAATTACATAGGTGTCACGAGTAGAGTCTTTCGGATCGGTACGGAGACGTCTGTACTTATCTTTAAGAGGCTACCGAACCCTTAGGAAATTTCACATTCTTGTATTCTTGTTGTGCGGATTTGTTGATTCCGGTAACTAAATTTCTGTTATTCTATTCTCTCACAGCTGGTGAGGACATGTACTACTGGGCAGGAGGGACAACCACCAGTACCACCAGCTAGGGTCGCAAGAGACCGAGGTAGAGGCCGCGGTAGGGGCAGGGGTGAAGCTCGTACAAAAGCTAGGGAAACACTTGCAGACCCGCCAGTCGCTCCAGCTCATGAGCAGGTACTAGATACAGTTGAGCCAGTGGGGCTAGCTCAGGCACCAGCTGTGCCCATCGTGATTTTAGGCCTTCAGGAGGCCTTAGCTTAGATTCTGACCATGTGTACCAGTCTTGCTCAGGCGGTCTTTGTTCCGGACGCAGCAACCACTTCTCAGGCCGGGGGAGGTACTCATACTCTTGCCGCCCGTACACCTAAGCAGGTGATGCAGGGACTCTAGACCCCCGGGGCACTACCAACCCAGCCGGCTGCAGCTGCTCAGGTCCTGGTATTCCCCGTTATGGCTGATGATAAGCCGAGGAGACTTGAGAGATTTGGGAGACTTCTACCTTCATTATTTAGCGGTGCTGAGTCAGAGGATGCTCATGGATTTTTGGATAAGTGTGAGCAGACTCTTCAGATAGCGGGTATTCTTGAGACCAGTGCGGTCTCGTTTACTACTTTTCCGTTTTCTGATGATGCCTTCAGATGCTGGGAGGCTTATGAAAGGCGCAGGCTGGTCGGTGCAGCACCACTTACATGGCCGGAGTTCTCCGTTCTCTTCTTGGAGAAGTTCGTGATGCAGTCTCACGGAGAGGAGCTGCGCAGATAGCTTGAACAGCTTTGTCAGGATGGCATATCTGTGATGCAGTACGAGATGCATTTTTTTGAGTTGGCTCATCACGTAGTTTGGTTGGTTCCCAATGATAGAGAGATGATCAGGAGGTTCATTGATGGGCTAACATATCAGCTGCAATTGCTTATGACTAGGGAGAGGGTATTTGATCCTACTTTTGATGAGGTTGTTGATATTGCTCGGCAGATAGAGATGGTCCGCAGCCAGGAGTAGGTTGAGAGGGAGGCCAAGAGGCCTCGTGGGTCAGGAGGTTTTAGTTGTGTTCCTTCTGGAGGTCAGTTCCACCATGGCAGGGGTCGTCCTTATAGACATGCTCAGATGGCTCGTCCAATTCACCATGGTGCATCATCCAGCCATGGTTCATATAGTACACATCAGGGCCAGTCATCTCTTAATGCCCTTCCAGCTTAGAGTTCGTCCCATGCACCTTCAATTCAGGGCTCATCGGTACCGAATTCTTCTAGCGGGTATTCTGGTGCTCGGGGCTCCCTTTAGTCCCCACCGCCAGTCGCAGGGAGGGGTTGTTTCGAGTGTGGAGATATGGGTCACATCCAGAGGTATTGTCCCCACCTTACGGGAGGTCCAGCTCAGCAGATGAGTCAACCTATGACTTTAGCACCCGTTACTTCACCACCCGCTCAGCCAGCTCGGGGTGGGCCCCAGTCAACTAGAGGTCACCCTAGAGGGGGAGGCCTATTAGGTGGCGGTTAGGCCCGATTCTATGCTATTCCTACTAGACCAGATGTTGTTGCTTCAGATGTAGTGATCACATGTATTGTCTTAGTTTGCCACGGGGATGCCTCTGTATTATTTGACCATGGTTCCACTTATTCATATGTATCATTATATTTTGCTCATCATTTGAATATGCCCCGTGAGTCCTTAGTTTCATTTGTTCATGTCTCTACGCCCGTGTGCGATACTATTATTGTGGACCGTGTATATCGGTCGTGTGTGGTGACTATTGGGGGATTAGAGACCAGAGATGATCTTTTGGTGCTTAGTATGGTGGACTTTGACGTGATTTTGGGTATGGATTGGTTGTCTTCATGTCATGCAGTTCTAGATTGTCATGCTAAGACCGCGACATTGGTGATGCCGGGATTGCCAAGGATTGAGTTGAGAGGTTCTCTAGACTATGTTCCCAGCAGAGTGATTTCATATTTGAAGGCCCAACGGATGGTTGGGAAAGGTTGTTTATCTTATCTGGTCTTTGTGAGGGATGTTAGTGCTGATACTCCCACTATTGATTCTGTTTCGGTGGTGCGGGAGTTTCCGGATATATTTTCTGCAGATCTGCCGGGCATTCTGCCCGACAGGGACATTGACTTCAATATTGACTTGGTGTCGGGCACTCCGCCCATTTATATCCCACCGTATCGTATGGCACCAGTTGAGTTGAAAGAATTAAAGGAGGAGCTTCAGGAACTCCTTGATAAGGGGTTTATTAGGTCTAGTGTGTCTCCTTGGGGTGCACCAGTTCTGTTTGTGAAGAAGAAGGATGGCACTATAAGGATGTGCATTGATTATACGCAGTTGAACAAAGTTACAATCAAGAACAAGTATCCTTTCCACGTATTGATGATCTGTTTGACCAGCTTCAGGGAGCGAGGGAGTTCTCCAAGATTGATTTGAGGTCTGGGTATCACTAGTTGAAGATTCAGGACTCGGATATACTAAAGACAACATTCAGGACCCGTTATGGTCATTATGAGTTCTTTGTGATGTCTTTTGGGCTGACCAATGCCCTAGAAACGTTCATGCATATGATGAACAATGTATTTCAGCCTTATCTCGACTCGTTTGTCATAGTGTTCATTGATGATATCCTGATGTACTCTCGTAGCTAGGAGGAGCATTCCCAACATTTGAGGATTGTGTTGCAATGGTTGGGGGGGGGGAGAAGCTTTATGCCAAGTTCTCCAAGTGTGAGTTTTTGCTTAGTTCAGTGGCATTCTTGGGGCACGTGGTGTCCAGTGAAAGTATTCAGGTGAATCCGAAGAAGATAGAGGCGATTCAGAGTTGGCCCAGACCGTCCTCAGTTACGGAGATTCAGAGCTTTCTTGGCTTAGCCGGTTATTATCGTCGCTTCGTGGAGGGCTTCTCGTCTATTGCATCGCCTTTGACCAAATTGACCCAAAAGGGTGATCCTTTCAGGTGGTCCGAAAAGTGTGAGGAGATCTTTCAGAAGCTCAAGACGACCTTGACCACAACTCCAGTTCTAGTTTTGCCTTTAACTTCAGGCTCTTATACAGTATATTGTGATGCTTCTCGGATTGATATGGGTGTGTCTTGATGCATGAGGGTAGAGTGATTGATTATGCTTCGTGCTAGTTGAAGCCTCATGAGAAGAACTACCATGTTCATGATTTGGAGTTAGCGGCCATCGTTCATGCATTGAAGATTTGGAGGCATTATATCTACGGTGTGTCTTGTAAGGTATTTACGGATCATCGGAGCCTCCAGCACTTGTTCAAACAGAAGCATCTAAATCTGAGGCAGCGGAGATGGTTGGAGCTGCTAAAGGACTATGATATCACCATTATGTATCATCCCGGGAAGGCCAATGTGGTGGCTGATGCCTTGAGTAGAAAGGCGGCGAGTATGGGTAGTCTTGCATTCATTCCTGTGGGAGAGAAACCTCTTGCATTTGATGTTCAAGCTTTGGCCAACTAGTTCATGATATTAGATATTTCGGAGCCCAATCGGCTTCTAGCTTGTGTGGTTTCTCGGTCTTTCTTATATGATCACAAATTCTTCAGAAAAAATTGTGTCTTCCACAATGGAATCTGATAAGTGAGATCTCGCATCAGAGAGCGCCAGTATGATGATCCCCATTTACTTGTCCTTAAGGACACAGTTCAGCACGGTGATGCTAGAGATGTGACTATTGGGGATGATGGGGTTATTAGGGACACATGGTCGGATTTGTGTGCCCAATGTGGATAGGTTACGTGAGTTAATTCTGGAAGAGGCCCACAGTTTGCGGTATTCCATTCACCCGGGTGCCGCGAAGATATATCAGGACTTGAGGCAACACTATTGGTGGAGGAGAATGAAGAAGGATATAGTGGGGTTTGTAGCTCAGTGCCTTAACTGTCGGCAGGTGAAGTATGAGTATCAGAGACCGGGTGGATTGCTTCAGAGGTTAAAGATTCCAGAGTGAAAGTGGGAGCAGATCACCATGGATTTCGTAGTTGGGCTCCCATGAATTTCGAGGAAGGTCGATGCTATTTGGGTGATTGTGGATTGGTTGACCAAATTTACGTACTTCATTCCAGTTGGTACTACCTTTTCTTCAGAGCGGTTGGCTAAGATTTACATCCGGGAGATTGTCCTCCTTCACGGTGTGCCAATGTCCACCATTTCAGATCGAGGCACGCATTTTACATCATAGTTCTGGAGAGCAGTACAGTTAAAGTTGGGCACCCAGGTTGAGTTGAGCACAACATTTCACCCTCAGATGGATGGACAGTCTGAGCGCACTATTCAGATATTGGAGGACATGCTACGCGCTTGTGTCATTGATTTTGGGGGTTCTTGGGATCTGTTTTTCTACTCGCGGAGTTTGCCTACAATAACGGCTACCAGTCGAGCATTCAGATAGCTCCGTATGAGGCTTTGTATAGGAGACGATGTAGATCTCTGGTGGGTTGGTTCGAGCTGGGGGAGGCTAGGCTATTAAGTACTGACTTGGTTCAGGATGCATTGGACAAGGTTAAATTGATTCAGGAGCGGCTTCGCACGGCACAATCCAGACATAAGAGTTATGCCGACAGAAAGGTCCGTAATGTTGCTTACATAGTTGGGGAGCAGGTCCTTTTAAGTGTTTCACCCATGAAAGGTGTTATGAGGTTCGGAAAGAAGAGGAAGTTGAGCCCTCGGTACATTGGTCCGTTTGAGCTGCTTCAGAGGATTGGGGAGGTGGATTACGAGCTTGCCTTGCCACCTAATTTGTCAGGTGTGCATCTAGTATTTCATGTTTCTATGCTTCGAAAGTATGTTGGCGATCCGTCTCATGTTTTGGATTTCAGCACGGTTCAGTTAGATGGTGGTCTGACTTATGATGTGGAGCCGGTGGCATTTTGGATCGACAGGTTTGGAAGTTGAGGTCAAAGGATATAGCTTTAGTGAAGGTGCAATGGAGAGGTCAGTCCGTGGAGGAGGCTACTTGAGAGACCGATCGGGAGACGCAAAGCAGATATCCATGCCTATTTGAGACTCTAGGTATGTTTCTAGACCCGTTCGAGGACGAACGTTTGTTTAAGAGAGGGAGGATGTCACGGCCCGACCGGTCGTTTTGAGAGTTATAGCCTCGTTCCCCTATTTACTGCTACTTTTGTGCTTTATAACTGTTATATGACTTTTCGGGTTTGTTGGTTCGGGGGCCCGGAGAGATTTCAGAATGAATTGAGACACTTAGTCTCATAATGGAAAGCTTAAGTTGGAAAAATTGACCATATGTTGACTTATGTGTAAACGACCTCGCATTTGCATTTTGATGGTTCCGTTAGATTCGTTAGGTGACTTTGGACTTTAAAGCATGTCCGAATTGTGATTTGGAGGTCTGTAGTTGAATTAGGCTTGAAATGGAGAAAGTTAAAGTTTTGGGAAGTTTGTTCGGGAGTGGAATTTTTGATATCGGGGTCAGATTCTGATTCTGGAAGTTAGAGTAGGTCCGTGGTGTCATTTGTGACTTGTGTGCTCAAATTGGGGTTCATTAGGATTGCATCCATGTGCGATTCATGTTTTTGTTGTTGTTTGAGGTGATTTGAGGGTTCGACTAAGTTCATATGATGTTTTAAGACTTAATGGTATGTTTGGTTCAGGTCCCAGGGACCTCGGGTGAGTTTCGGATGGTTAAAATATCGATTTTGGACTTGGCATGTTAGTTGAAGTATTCTGGTGTCACTGATCTGGTTTCCTCTTATGCGATCACGTGGGAAGGTCCGCGATCGCATAGGCTAAGCTTCGCAGTGAAGGATATTGTTCTACGCATTCGCGCGTAGGGGGATACGAACGCGCAGTTGTAGAATGTTGTGGTTCGCGAACGCGTGGCAAAAGCCACATTCGTGTAGAGTATTGGAGACAGGAGCTCGGGCTAGGCAATTGTTCTATGCGATCGCGTGGGGAAGGACGCGATCACGTAGCTATGAGGAGTCAGCTGTACACTACCGCAGTTGTTGTTACGCATTCGCATAGAAGGGTAAGCGTTCGCGATGAAGACTTTATTGGGCAGATTATAAGTTTCAAAAACGAGGGTTTTGGGTTCATAACACAAAATTGATTTCGGAGCTCGGTAGAAGGCGATATTTGGAGGGATTTTCACGCGGGTGTTTAGGGTAAGCGATTCCTATCTAGTTTTGGTTAATTTCCATGATTATTCCTTTGATTCTACCATTAAATTTCTGATTTGGGGTAAAAAATTTAGGAAAATGAAGAAGAGTTCTTGGGCTAGATTTTTGAGGTTTTGAATTGGAATTTTTAAGATTTGAGTAAATTTGATATGGTTAGACTCGGGGTTGAATGAGCTTTGGGGTTTAGTGATTTTTGTTGGATTCCGAGACGTGGGCCCGGGGGCCGATTTCGGATTTTTGAGTTATAACTTTGTAATTTCTTGTAGAATTGATTCCTTTAGCGCGTATTGATTGTATCGTACTATTATGGCTAGATTCGAGGCATTTGTAGGCCAATTTGCGAGGCAAAGGCGTGTTGGAGGAGAGTTTTGCTCGGATTGAGGTAAGTAACACTTCTAAACTTGCCTCTGAGGGTTCGAAACCCTGAAATATGTATTATATGATTGGTGTTGAGGTGACGCCCATGCCAAGTGACAGGCGTGTGGGCGTGCACCGTGAGCATTGTGTCCTGGTTGATTCCATGGCACTGTATAGTGGACTTATCTTGTTGATGTCCGTGTTTTCATCATCTGATAAAGTAATTATGATGTTAAACATGCTAGATATCATGTCTAGGCTATAAGCTGGTACTGTTAGGACACATAGTGGTCGTTTCTTGCTGTTATCTTTCTGATTTCATTGATATTTCGTACTTAGTCATAATCATTCATTTCACATCATATCTCAGTCTCTGTTGTTATTTATTGATGCATCATATCATTGTTTTCAGGCTAGTTTCATTGATATGGTGAGCCCGTGAGAGAGACTGGAGAGATTGATGACTGAGTGAGGTCGAGGGCCTGACTATGAGTGACATTTAAGGGATCGGCCTGCACGCCGCAAAGGTTATATTGATTTATGATAGCGCCCTGGCTGAAGGATCCCCTCCGGAGTCTATACACACATCCACTGAGCGCGATTGATTATATTGAGGGATGGATCTTCCCTGGACATGTATCTTGTCCGAAGCAGTATATACCTGGGGATGGATCTTCCCCATGGGCTGTATTGGCCCTACTCAGTACTGGGTGACTGATGGTCAGTCGATGTATATATTCTGGGATGGATCTTCCCTGGGCCGGGTTATCCATATATAGTACTGAGTGATTGAGCAAATGAGAGTGTGAGCACACGAGGCTGACAACATGGTGCATCACATACAACATATGCATTGGCATATTGGAGTAGAGAAGTTAAATTCTTCTTATCATTCAGATTTGATCTATTTTACTGTTTTGAGTTTATCTGCTGAACTTAAAAGCATGCCTATGTTTCTACACTGTTACTTCTATATTGAACTGTGTCGGTTGAGTTCGTCACTACTTTTAGTCCAAAGTTTGGATTTGTTACTTATTGAGTTGGTTGTACTCACGATGTACCCTGCACCTCATGTGCAGATCCAGGTACTTCCGGTCACGGCGGCTGCTGAGTGTGGAGTGAGGTTCTCGGGAGACTATCGAGGTAGCTGCATGACGTTCGCAGACCTTGACCCTCATTTGTTATCTTTACTTGTATTTCAGTTTTTACTCTTTAGATGATGTATTAGACTATCTTCCATTGTAAATGTTCGTGTACTCGGTGACACCCCGGTTTTGGGAGAGATTGTATTGAGTTGCGTACTTATTTCTATTTTCAAGGGTTTTTCTTAAATATTAACTGCTTTCGTATTTTTTTTCAAAGCTTTTGGTTATGTTGGAATAGTTGAGTAATTGTCTTGCCTAGTTCAACGATAGGCGCCATCATGACGGTTGGTTTTAAATATTAACTGCTTTCGTATTTTTTTTCAAAGCTTTTGGTTATGTTGGAATAGTTGAGTAATTGTCTTGCCTAGTTCCACGATAGGCTCCATCATGATGGTTGGTTTTGGGTCATGACAAAATGCCACCAATCCCCGCAATCTTTGAATAACTCGTGTTACCCAATCTCACAGTGCCGAAATCACCTGCTACATATTTGCAAAACATTTCTCTTATCGGTGTGGCATGGTAAGATGCAGCTATGTCAACCACCCATTCTGACTCTAGACCTGCAAAGTGCATGCATTCATCTTCCTCATTTATAAAAAGAACAATATTATTATTATTTTGCACCATGGCGGTTGTGTTGTCGTCATTTTTCTGGCCACAATTTGTACCTTTTCCCTTTATTAGATTTGGGCAATCTCTTTTGAAGTGACCCGGTTGATCGCAATTGTAGCAATTTTTGGCTTTTGATTTGGATTGGTTCTTGGACTTCCCACGACCTCCGGATCTACCATAATTGCTTGAACTCCTTTGGTAACTCTTGCCTCTACCTTTTGTGATGAGAGACTGTCCTTGACTTTTAGGCTTCTTTCTCATCTTCTCATTGAGTAGAAGAGCCGATGTGACGTCCTTTAACTCAATAGTGGTTTTATCGTGCATGCTGGTTGTTACCAAATTATTGTACGAAGATGGCAATGAGTTCAAGAGCAAGATGGATTTATCCTCTTCCTCGATATTTACTCCGAGGTTGGAAAGCTGCATGATTAAACTATTAAACACATTTAAATGTGACAAAACAATTGTACCTTCACCCATATGTAGGGCATATAACTGCTTCTTCAGGTACATTTTATTTGTCAGCATTTTGGACATGTATAGGCTTTCCAACCTTGTCCAAATCCCACATGCAATATCTTCATCAATGATGTTATTTACCACATCATCTGATAAGTGCAACCTGATTGCACTAGCGGCCTTTTCATCCAAGTCAGCCCAATCCTTTGCTTTTGTGGTATTAGGCTTCTTGGCATCACTTTAATACCTTGTGTAATCCTTGTTAGATGAGCAGATCCCTCATCCTTATTTTTCATGGTTGAGAAACCACTATCTCCATTGACTTTTACTACCTCGTACTTTACTCCGGATATTTGTTTTTCACCGAGTATAGTACTACCGACCGTGAACAATATTTATGTGAATGAGCAAAACCTGTGCTCTGATACTAGTTGTTGGAATAAAAACCCCCCACAATAAATAATATTCACTGTAATAAAAATCAAAATAATAACGTAGTACCGAGATACGGTAATCAACAAGAATAAAAAGAACAACAAGAACACAAAGAGTTTTAACGTGAAAAACCCTTATGAATAAGGGAAAAAACTATGGGCCCGAGAGGAGCAAAGTAATCTACTATAATGAGGAATTTTACATCCAGTAGTCCCGAGTAAAAATACTCCAGGGACCACTATAGACTCAAAAGAAATAATTCTCTTTTAAGATTCCTATCTCACTATAATATCGCTTACACTTTCTATTTTCCCTTACAGACTACACCGCTTGTGAATACCTCACACTGCTCTCTAATTCTCAGATATGTTTTCCTCTGAGATTGGTGTGATGAAATGAGAGAGCAAAGGCTTTCTATTTATAGAAAGAATGGCCACCCAATTTAGCCAATCAGAAGGCTTGTTACGTTGCAAATTGCTGCTGCAACTTGTCAATTTGCAAGAATGCAAATTGGTACCAAAACCAACTTTGGCCATAACAGGTTTTGGAATCTGACTTCCTTGATTGTTTTTTTCTTTTTCATTATGGGGATGGACCCCACAATAACTGTGTTGGTGGTAAGTATAAGTGTCCAATAGAATAATAGAAGTACGAGCAAGCTGTCTTGCACTGTCATAATGTATTGCATAAGAAATTAGTAATTGCAAGGGAGATCACAAGTTTCATAGGTAATTAGTCTCCCAGAAAAGAGAAATTTCAAAGTTTATTTATTGGAAACTTCTCAATCTTAAAAGATTGCTATCATGAGAAATCTAAGTGCGAAGAACTTTGAAAAGTGGAAAAGGATGTTGAAGGTATTCAAAATTTTATTAGACCTCTAGCCATGATTTATTGTAAAGAATCATTCATTACGTGTAATATTTTTTTGTTTTGCTTTTGGTATTCTTTATTAATTCATACTAAGATTATTATTTATATTTTTAATTCTTAGTTGGTGAAGTGCATTATTCATGTAACGACCCGATCAGTTGTTTTAAGCTTTAGCGTTCCGTTCAGTAGTTTGAGGTCTTGAGTGACTTCATATTGTGTATTATGTCTTGCGTGCATGGTCGGTTTCTATATTCGAGTGATTCGGGATTGACGTTGAAGATGATTCTCGTTTTAGAAGCTTTAAGTTGGAAGAGTTGACCAAATTTGATTTTTGCATATTTGATCTCAAAATGATGTTTTGATGGCTCCAATAGTTCGTAATGTGATTTTCGACTTGGGAGTATGCCCAAAATTTAATACAGAGGTTCCTAAGTTGATTTGGCTTGTTTTGCCGAAAGTTGGCAATTTCAAGGTTTAGAAATTCCTTAAGTTTGACCATGGTTTGATTATTGGTATCGAGTTCGGATTATGATTTTGGGATATGGAATAGGTTCGTTTTGTCATTTGTAACTTGTTTGCAAATTTTGGCGTCATTCCGAGTTGATTAGATAGGAATCAGACCCATGGTTGTGTTTTTAGAAGTTCTTAAGTTTATTGAAATCTTCATGTGTTTTGGTGTCCGATTCGTGGTTTCAGATGTTATTTTGGTGTTTTTCTCGCACGTGTAAGTTCGTATGATATTTTTGTACTTGTGTGGATGTTTAGTGTGGAGCCGGGGGGCTCGGGTGAGTTTCAAACGCGTTTTAGAGTGTTTGAGTGAGTTTCGGTTTTCCTAGTGCCTCAGGTCTCGCAAAGGTTGGCTATGGAGTGCACGATTCTCTTTTGCAAACTTTGAATCACATTTGCGATTGGGATACTGGGCAGGGATGGTTGCATTTGCGATCAATTGATCGCTTTTCCGAAAGGGGAGGACTTCGCAAATGTGAAGTCTGTGTTGCATTTGCGACATCCCCTGAGTTCAGCAGGCATCGTTTTTGTGATGCATTCTTTGCATTTACGACTCCTACAACTAAACATAAGGGTTGGAAAACAGGACTTAGATTCATTTTATCATATTTTAAAACCCTAGACTCTGTAGGAGACGATTTTGTGGAGGAATATTTTTATACAACTATTGGGTAAGTGATTTGATCAATTTTTAATTACATTACATGATTATTTATGAGATTTAACCTCTAATTCATTGAACTTGAAGAGAATGTTTGGGGAAGTCTATGTTTTGAAAAATAGAAATTTGAGATTTGAGAGTCAAATTGGACTCGGGTTTGAAAACAAAACACATGTATGGACTCGTAGGGTTATGGGTAGTCGAGATATACCATTGGACTCGGGTTTTGACCGGACGGACACGGGATTAACTTATGTTGACTTTTTAAAAGTTGTGTAAAAATCTTAACTTTATTTATAGGAATGGGGTTTTCTTGCATTATTTGATGTTATTAAGTCGATTTTGGTTAGATTTGAGACGAGCGGAGGTAAAGTTTAAAGGAAAAGTCATATTTGAGTGTTGATTTGGCCTAGTTGAGGTAAATATCTTGCCTAACTTTGTGTGGGAGAAGCTATCCCATAGGATTGCATTTAATTGCGCTATTTAAATTATGTGAAAGACGTGTACACTAGGTGACGAGTGTGTACACGACCTTATATGGGAATATTAACCAGTTTAGATTCTTAGGTTTCTTATATGCTTTAATTGAAGTTGTTATTACATTTCATTGTTGAGTTTACTCTCATATGTACTTAATTGAGGTTAGTATTACATATTATATATTTCATTGTTAAGGATATTCTTATATATTTGATTGGAGTTGTAGTTATTGAGATCTATTAACATGTTTTAATTAAAGTTGTTTTATGGAATATCTTTCATTGTTGAGTTATTTTCGTTTCATTGTGTTGTTGTTGAGACTCTTGTATACATTATTTTTAAGTCATGGGCTATGCGTTGTTGTGATATTGGTATTGTTTTGGCAATGTTATGGCATATAAGCACGTGTAGTATGAGTTGATATGTTGTGTTGATTGTGACTTTGGCACATGTGAAATTGTTGAGAGAATTATCGGGGTGTTTGCACGAGGTTTTGACGTGCTATTATGATTATCGACAATTTCACATGCGGTGAGACAAGGCTATATATATATATATATATATATATATATATATATATATATATATATATATATATATATATCGGGGTTGCGCATGTGACGAGACAAGGTGGGATAATTATTGATGCACGTGTGGCGAGACAATGCGGGCATTTACTGTGTTGTTGCGCATGCTGCGAGACAATGGGGCTATGTCAGGAATGATATGTGATGGCCTGGACGCATATTATTGATGAGATTTGTGTGGTGGTGTGACTTTCTTGTGTGTGTCATGCATATTACATGATTTGTTGTGTTGTATCCAATGTGATCTTCGGTTTCTCTGATATTACTTGTTAACTTGAGCTGTGATCATACACTTGCACATGCATGCACCGTCATATGTCACCTATACTAGTCCAGGAGTATGAATCTTGATGTTTATTAATCATGTGCATGTATTCTTGTATATCTTCCTTTTGTATGTGGATTGGACTGGTGGCACGTGAGATGTCTGTGCGGATATGAGATAATATTACTTTTGGCAGATGAGTTGTTTGTGCGGATATGAGATATTGATACTATTGGCACGTGAGTTGTCTGTGCGTATCCAAAATATTGATGTTATCGACACGTAAGTTGTCCGTGCAACACGTGAGTTATCCGTGTGATTGTGATCGACAATGTGGGCACAAGATGCCATGTGTATATGATTCGCGATTTATTAGTCGACTATGGTACCTCGGGGTGATTCTCGTTGTAATTATTATGGAGGAACGGCTGATGAAAAGAACTATCATTGTTTTCCCTTAATTGCTTTCACTTGTTTATTATATTTGTTTTGATTATTCAACTGTTTATCATCATGATTACCCTTCGTTGTCATTTATTTACTTGTTTTTTTTCCCGTTGTTAGCTTTATATTAATATTCTATACATGTTATTTTACTAGTAGGTGCCTTAACTTGAATCTCGTTACTACTCCACTGAGGTTAGTCTTGATACTTACTAGGTATCGTTGTGGTATACTCATTCTATATTTCTGCATATTTTTGTGCAGATCTAGATACCTCGGAGCGTGTCGGACATTAACTAGATGTTTGTGATTTGCTGCGGAGACTTCAAGGTATAACTGTCACTGCGTTCGTAGGCCTCCGAGTCACCTCATGTTGTCTTCCGTTACTACTATTTATTTTTATTCCAGTTGTATTTAGAGATTTCTAGTGTACCTAGTAGAGCTTATGACTCTGTACTGCAAGTTTTAGGATTGTATGACTAATATTATATTCAACTATGCTATTTCAGTTATCAGTTAATGTTTAGCAGTTAAGTTGGTTAGTTCTGTTAATTCTCAGCATGTGTTAGGCTTACTTAGTCCTAAGAACTAGGTACCATCACGATCCTTAAGGTAGTATTTTAGGTCGTGACAAGTTGGTATCAGAGCTCTAGGTTCATAGGTACTACAAGTCATAAGCAAGTTTAGTAGAATCTTGTGGATCGATGCAGAGATGCTCGTACTTATCTTCGAGAGGCTACAAAACTATTAGGAAACTTCACCTCTTTCATTCCTATCGTGCGGATTTATTGATTTTGGAGTTTGAGCCTTTGTTGTTCTATTCTCTCACGGATGGTGAGGACACGAGCTGCAGTTACCGATGATGCTACCCCTAGAGCAGGTGTTGCTAGAGGTCGGGGTAGAAGATGGGGTAGAGGCTGAGGAGGACACGTGCTACAACTAGAGCACCTGGATGATTGGCAACGACTTGTGAATTGGGTGCTCTACAGGTATTTGAAGTCTGTTATGTATTGTGATTTTATTCTATGAGATTGAGTTAGTAGAAGGGTTTCAGTTCTTGGGATGTTTATCTTACTTGTGATTCCGAGTTGAGGATCGGAACCTTGTGTTCTTTTTGGATCCGTATGTTTGGACCGGGCTATATGCCATAGTGGGGTTATGTTAGGGTAAGATTCATTGTGGTTGTTTCGTGTGTCTTATTTCTCCGGGTGGAATGGATTCATAGTGTGGTACCGATGGGAAGTTGTACCTGTTGGACTTGTTGGATAGTTCTCTCATGTGTTTCTCTTTCCATATTTAGTCATATTCGAGTGGTGCTTGCTGGGTTTGGATTGCGATGTATGTGCCCAGATGGCTTTTGGTGTGGCTTGTTGGTCGGGTGAGTATTAGCAGTGTTGTGAAGGTCTAAAAGAAAGTTCTAATCATTATGAGGCAATTTATCGGTACAAGGTTTGGTAATGGGCAGTTATTGTGGTCAGAGTGGTTGCTATAGGTATATGGGTGATATGTTACGTCATGTGGTTATACCTTAAAGATGTATGCATAAGCTGTTACAGCTGGTTGAAGATTATACAATGTGTTTATGTGAGAATTGGGTCTTTGGTGGATGTTGAAATTTGGTTCTAAGTCTTATCAGTATGGGTGGAAGGAATAATTTTCAGTTGAGATGGTGTTTTTGGGATTATGTGGATGGGGTGATATGGGATCACCCGTGTGGATGTGTATGGTAAGTTTACACAGTGATTTGATGGCTTTGGAGAAACTATTGGCACGTTTGAGGACGAATATTTATTTAAGAAGGGAAGAATATAACGACCCACCCGATCATTTTAAAATTTAGCATTCTGTTCGGTGTTTTGAGGTCTTAAGTGGCTTCATATTCTGTATTATGACTTGCGTGCATGGTCGGTTTTGGTTTTTGAGTGATTCGGGATTGATGTGAAAGAATGATTCTCATTTTAGAAGCTTTAAGTTGGAAGACTAGACCAAGTTTGTCTTTTGCATATTTGTCTTAGAACAGTGTTTTGATGGCGCCAATAGGTTCGTAATGTAATTTTGGACTTGGGCGTATGCCTGGAATTTAATTCAGAGGTTCCTACGTTGATTTGGCTTGTTTTCCCGAAAGTTGGTAATTTGAAGGTTTAGAAATTCTTTAAATTTGACCATGGTTTGATTTATTGGCTATTGGGTTCAAATTCTTGTTTTGGGACTTGAAATAGGTTTGTTTTGTCATTTGTGACTTGTCTGCAAATTTTGGCGTCATTCCGAGTTGATATGATAGGAATTGGACGTGTGGTTGTATTTTTAGAAATTCTTGAGTTTTATTGAAATCTTCATGTATTTTGGTGTTCGATTCGTGATTTCGGAGGTTATTTTATTTTTTTGATCATGCGAGTGAGTTTGTATGATATTTTTGTACTTGTGTGGATGTTTAGTGTGTAGCCCCGGAGGCTCGGGTGGGTTTCCGACGCGTTTTAGAGTGTTTGAGTGAGTTTCAATTTTCCCTGTGCCTCAGGTCTCGCAAATGCGAGATATGTTCGTATTTGCGAACCTCTGCACTGTCACGACCCAATTTCCCTATAGGTCGTGATGGCGCCCAACATACCTAACGGTGAACTAGCCATGCATTTATTCTTTTAACTGTCACAATCCAAAAATCACTAGTCGTGATGGCACCTAACTCGACCCGCTAGGCAAGCCAACTAATAATCAATACAATCCAAATGAAATTGTAGGAAAATGACGAAGAATTATTTGAACTTTTACAAATTAACCCAAGAACTGGTAGTACAAATCATGAACTTCTAAGACTTAGAATTTCCAAAGCTGATACAAATAATTACACGATTTGTTTGAAAGCTACATAAATAGATTAACAAAATCTAAAGCCACCAAGGACAAGTGACATCTATATCTAGAATGCACGAACTTCTTCAGGGTCATCTCCCGACATCACCAGTAGCTCCGCTCCAAAGGTCTGCACGCAAGGTGTATAAGTGTAGTATGAGTACAATCGATCCCATGTACCCAGTAAGTATTTTATCTAACCTCGTCGAAGTAGTGACGAGACATTTTAGTAAAAAGATGCTCACAGATAAAAATATGTACCGAAATCTAGCAAAAGATTTATACTACAGTATTACATGATTAGAGTACACAAAACGAATGTACAAAACAATAACAAAGTACTAGAAGAGATCACAATTCAACAGTTTCCAATATCTCAACCAATATTTTCTTTAGAGCGAAACCAATAAACCACAATAGTCACCCCATAACTTTCATAGCGTAAGGAATATACTCTGATATCAAGTCAATTGCATGGCAACACCCTTCGTGCATTTATCTCATCCTCACTAAATATGCATACAACAGTAATAACCGGATGGCAGAAATGCCGATAATGGTAATGACAAAGTAGGAAATCCGCAAGTAGCAACAATGAACGAGAATGTACATAAGGGCATCAGTAACAGACTAGGCGGAAAGCATAAAGGTGATGACAATAATCAGGAAAAGGAATATAATTTCAACTAACTAGCATGGTGGAGGCATAAATACAAATATAACAAATGAGAGGGGAACACATGATCTTTATGCGTTAACAAGTAGAAGCATGAATGACTAACATGGTATAAGGCATGTACTAAGTGCAACCAAAATAGATATGACAAAGATGTAATTATGACAGCAGGAAGTATGCATGGTATTTGCAAGTTTAGCAAGTAGAAGGCATAAGTGACACAATAATAAATAAGATAAAGAACAAGAACAGGGCATTAAAGACAAGTCACATAAGAACCATGTATATAACAATAACAACTCAATGTAACGGCATAAACGTATACACAAAGGAAAGATATCACAACATAATGCATGTCCCTCATCCTCACCTATGCGGAAACACCTATCGTGCCATGAACTCATGGTAATTTAAAGCATGATAATATAAATAAAATGACACGACATCACCCTTCGTGCTTTTACTCATAAATATTATGGCACGACATCACCCTTTGTGCTTTTACTCACAAATATTATGGCACGACATCACCCTTCGTGATTTTACTCACAAATGATATGGCAGGACATCACCCTTCGTGCGTTTACTCTCAATAATATGGTACGGCATCACCCTTCGTGCTTTTACTCTCAATAATATGGCATGACATCACCCTTCGTACTTTAGACTCTCCCTCACATGATAATGTATAAACAAAGGCACGACATCACCTTTCATGCTTTATACTCTTCCTTACCAAGCATATGTATATCAATGACAAACAAGGAAGGAAGCATAAATAACGTCAAGGAGAGTGTTTAAACGAATATTCCAAATGAATCCCAATCACAACTTTCCAAGCCAACAATAGTTCAATAAACCCACAAGAACCTTATTATTCAAGTATTCCAACAAATCTCACAAATGATCTACAACACAGGTATAGAATATAGTATCACAAGAATATTGGCCGTAGCAATGTATTAATGATTATGCATATTGATGACCGAATTAAACACACCACTGTATTGTCAGAATTCCATCAAATTTGATCAAGTTATAATAAGCTAAGTCTTAGTTTATAATATTTAATACAATGTTCCTAGTATCTAGGAGCCAAGTAAGGCATGAAGCAAGAATGTCACGTGATTCTACAAGACACAATTTATAACATAATTTACCCTCGAGCATGGTTAACCCTGGCACATGCATATATGTATCACCCCCACATGTAGCAAACAATGTCAAATAGAAAAAACAATTCCCTCAACAAAGTTAGGCAAGACAATTTTCTCAATTCGGCTAACTCAATGCTCAATTTAGCTTTTTCCTTTACAAATTCACCTCTGCTCGGCTCAATCTAGCTAAAGACAACTTAAATACATCACACAATGCAAGAGAAAATAATTTCAATTAATAAAGCTGTGATTTTTATAAAATTTCTAAAATGTCGACAAAAGTCATCCCCCGGGCCCGCCCAGTCGAAACTCGGGTCCAAGGGTAGGTCTTGACTACCCATAGCCTCACTATTCCAAATACGTCTTTTGTTTCCAAATCCGACTCCTATTCGACTCTAAAATCCTAAATTTTCATTTTTCAAAGTTTTGACAAAATCCCCAAAAATTTCCCTAGATTCTCATGAATTTAATGTTAAATCTTATGTAAAATCATGAAATGTAGTTGAGAATTGATTAGAGGTACTTACCCAATGATTTGGTATGAAAATCCCTTCACACAATCTCCTCCCATCGAAGCTAGGGTTCAAAATATAACAAAATGAAGCCAAGTCTCGAAATTCTCAACTATATGCAGGCTGCAGATGTCGCATTTGTGAAATGGGGTTCGCAAATGCAAACCTCGCAAATGCGAACAACTAATCATAAAAGTGAAGTTTTGAAATTCTCAGCTGCCTTCGCAAATGTGACCAAAAAGGTCGCAAATGCGAACACTGGAACTTCGCAAAAGCAATCAGTTGGTCGCAAAAGCAAACTAACCCCGCCTAGGCCTATATCGCAAATGCGATGCTGAGTCCGCAAATGCGAACTCAACATGCTTCACAAAAGCATAAAATTCTTCGCAAATGCGAGTCCTTTCCCCAGCAGCCTAGCTTCGCAACTGCGATAGTCGCATTTGCGACAAAAACATCGCAAATGCGATTACACCAGTACCAGCACTCAAAATCATGAAAAATCATTTCGGATCTAATATGAAACTCACCCGAGCCCCCGAGGCTCCAAACCAAACACCCACACAAGTCTAAAAATATAAAAGGAACTCGCTCGCGCGACCAAATCACCAAGATATCACCTAAAACTATGAATTGAGCACCAAATCAAAAGAAATTTTCAAGAAACTTTTAAAACTTCTATTTCAACAAACGGACGTCTGAATCATGACAAACCAACTCCGTTTCTCACCAAATTTGACAAACAAGTCATAAATATAGAAATGAACCTATACCGAGTTCTGGAACCAAAATACGGACCCGACATCAACAATTTCGAACATCGATCAAACTTTAGATTCATTAAGCATTTAAACTTTCAAATTTCAACAAAATGCGATAACTCTAGCTAGGGACTTCCGAATTCGATTCCGGGCATACGCCCATGTCTAAAATCACGATACGGATCCATCGGGACCGTCAAAGCACAGATTCGAGTCTTTTTGCTCAAAACATTGACCAAAGTCAACTCAGATGTGTTTAGGCAAAGATTTAATATTTTTATCAGTTTTTAACATAAAAGCTTTCCGGAAAAATACCCTAATTGTGCCCGCAAATCGAGGAAGGCTAAAATGTGGTATTTGAGGCTTCGAAACATAGAATTAGGTTCTAAAACATATGATGACCTATCGGTTCATCACATAATACATCATAACGACCTGTCGGGTCATTACATCCTCCACCACTTAAACATACGTTTGTCCTCGAACGTGTCAGGAGTCGTTCCAAAGCTATCAAATCATGGGGTAACCTTACAATGCATATACCCGGGGGTGATCCCATGTCACCCTGCTCCATATAAGCCTACTAACGCAACATGACTAGAGATCCTTTCTTCAACCTTGGTCCTTAAACCTTAGAACCCAATGTCTAACATCCAAAATTCATTACAAGACTCGAATATCACATTTACCCACAATATAAGACTGAACAAGCTGTATTGGGTCATTACCATAACCCCAAGATGTAATCACATGGTATACCCCATCACTCAAACACTCACAACAGGAACTGCCGACCACAATTACTGCCCAAAAATAGATCTGGTGCCGGTAGCAAACCTCATATCGATTAGAGCCTCGTTCAAAATCTTCATACCCTGCTGATAATGAAAGAAACACGCATAACCTCTTAACCACTCATCTGATCAATAAGCCAAGAAACTCACTCCTCCGACCAGGGCCATTGCCCAAATCCTCAACAATATTTAGTATTATTCTTCCAAAACTTCCTCATCCCAATACAATAGTGCCATTCTCAAGTTTAGAAACCTCATCTCAGCCAATACAAGCAGCCCCACCGACAAGTATCAACGATAATCATATGGAGTCCCAAACAACATGGTACCGAACACCAACAAGTAATAATTCAGACATGACATATAACAATAAGAGAGCTAAATAAGAAGACTACTAAACAAGTTACGCGGGCAGGGAAATTTTAGCATTTTCCTATTAACTATTTTCAACAAGGTGAAAGCAAAACTACGCGAAGTAAGCATCAGGAGTTACATTTCATCACAGTACCGTTGCGATGTGCAACCCGATTCCATCATATCAATCCACATAGGGTACCCATCGAGCCATAATACTCGGGCTCATTGATCACATGTGCGTCAATATCAAACACAATAGAGTGCACAAAATATAACCGTGTGAAAATTATTAGGAACACACAATACTGAGAAGGACAAGCACAACTATGGTGCAATAAGCAAATCAACATCACGAAGGCCATCTCGCCCAAAGCGCCATGAGGCCAAAACTGAATTACAATATGCGTGCGAAGAACCATGTAACCCTCACAACCCATCATAGCATAAGAGAGGAACACATAACACAGACCAAGGTACGAATAACATCTATTCCGCCAGACGATATACCTGTGGTAATAGCTGCGCAGGAGTAATCAAATCTGATCTGACACAGAATACACAATCTCATTGGGCCTACCAAAGGGCCCCCAAATCAACTTCGATCACCCTAGAACGGACAAATAGCCCTCCAAAAGTCCACAACCATGAAACAATCTGCTTCTGAGAACTCTCAGTCTCCAAATCCATAGAACACACGAATCATCCTGCCTGATCCCAACTCCACCGCCCAAATGTCTAACACATCTCTCGTATGCAATCATCCCACGAGGAATACTTCTATAATTATTCTGTGCCACATAACAAAATCTAGATCTCACTAGTCAACTAACCAGACGAGCACCGCAATATCAATGCTGCACTCGTAAGTCAAAACACAATGTGTCTTCTGAAATGTACACCCTTCTCAAGCAACACCAAGTGGTGATAACATCTATCTAGACATTTGAAACCATCTGTGTTGTCTAAGAATTCATGACCTTCCCTTCACAACTGAACCGTGACCCTGCACATGCAAAACTCAATCCCGATCGGTCAGAAACCTTCTATTTGATCTCATCTAGGAGAAAATCACAATACACAACATGTTCCTCACACCCATAGAAAATATTCACCTCGAACCGTGATAGAAATCATCGAGCACCCCTTGGAATCAGTTTGCACATAACCAAGCTATCAGAACCGAATCCCTCCAACTCAACCAAGCCATGCAGTTTCCCAAAACCCATGAGCATTGTCACGAAACACCGGTGGAGACCCACCACATCATAAGTACACAAAGAACCGATCATATCATTACCATGTTGATCCAATTTACTATCAAACCGCCCTGTTTCCTGTGAGTTCCTTCCCAATTACCCTCAAGGTAATACCCCTCCTTGCGATAACACCATGATCCTTACCCCAAGCTCGCCATAAGAGATTCTAGCATAAAAAACCACACCGCCCTAAGGCCCATAAGCCGTTGCATTCCCTCTTAGCACCCCAAAGTACCACAACCGAGACACCTACTCTGAAGAGACCTTCTGTGAATCTAAAGTCGTTTCCTCCACCACTTAGTCTTCCTGATATTGAAATGCATAATCCATAATGATATTGAAATACTGCGAGCTTCGATACCATCCAATGTAAATCTTAAACTCTAGCAACAACTACTATGCCACCACTTAATCTTTCCGAGTCTGAACTCATCAATAAGGCATGAGAAACAAATCCGTTCCACAATTAAACAACATGGAAAACCTTCCAGCACACTCATAACTCGGGACTACATGTCATATCGAGACAGAAATCAAGCACCCATCAGTCCTTTTTACACGTCAAGCAGACTCTTCTCTTCACATTCAAGTCATTAGAACATAGCCCGTAGTCACATCCTACTTATTATTTAGTCATCCAACCACTCGCCGACCACAAGTTCCACTCATAGGAACACAACCGAACGTATAAGTCCAAAAGCATATGCACACACAACCGAAATTCCCGTGCTCAAGCCGTAGTCAAAACCCGGCCTCAAGTCTTGCAGATTGACCTATCATCAGCACATAGAAATCACATCTCGCACCTCATCAATGGAATCACAAGCCATCGATGCTCAACCAATACAGAGCGCTCACATGCGCATACAAATGTGTGGAAGGGATTCAAAGGGTTACGATTCAAGCTGAATCATTGCCGCACGATAAGGAAAGAAAGATGGGAAGTTTATCCTAAATGCCCTGCAACCTCTCGAAGATAGGTATGGACATGATCATACCGATCCGCAAGACTCTACTAGACACTTGCTCATGATTCGTAGAACCTATGAACCTAGTGCTCTGATACCAACTTGTCACGACCCAAAAATCACTAGTCGTGATGCCACCTAACTCGACCCGCTGGGCAAGCCAACTAACAGTTAATACAATCCAAATGAAATTGTCGAAAAATAAAGAAGAATTATCTGAACTTTCACAAATTAACCCAAGAACTGGTAGTACAAATCATGAGCTTCTAAGACTTAGAATTTACAAAGATGATATAGATAATTACATGATCTATTTGAAAGCTATATAACCAGATTAACAAAATCTAAAGCCACCAAAGACAAGTGGAAACTATATCCGGAATGCATGAACATCTTCAGGGTCAACTCCCGACATCACCAGCAGCTTTGCTCCAAAAGTCTGCACGTAAGGTACATAAGTGTAGTAGGAGTACAACTGACCCCATGTACCAAATAAGTATTTTGTCTAACCTCGTCGAAGTAATGATGAGGCTTTTTAGTAAAAATATGCTCACTAATAAAAATTTGTACCAAAATCTAGGAAAAGACCTATACTACATTATAACACGATAGAGTACACAAAACGAATGTACAAAAGAATAAACAAAGGCACAACATCACCCTTCAAGCTTTACTCTCAATAATATGGCACATCATCACCCTTCGTACTTTACACTCTCCCTCACATGATAGTGTATAAACAAAGGCACATCATCACCCTTCGTACTTTACACTCTCCCTCACATGATAATGTATAAACAAAGGCACAACATCACCCTTCGTGCTTTACACTCTTACTTACCAAGCATATGTATATCAATGACAAACAAGGAAGGATAAATAAATAACGTCAAGGAGAGTGTTTAAACGAATATTCCAAATGAATCCCAATCACAACTTTCCAAGCCAACAATAGTTCAATAAACCTCCAAGAACCTTATTATTCATGTATTCCAACAAATCTCACAAATGATCTACAACACAAGTATAGAATCTAGTATCATAAGAATAACGGCCGTAGCAATGTATTAATGATTATGCATATTGATGACCGAATTAAACACACCACTGTATTCTCAGAATTCCATCAAATTTGATCAAGTTATAATAAGCTAAGTCTTAGTTTCTAACATTTAATACTATGTTCCGAGTATCTAGGTGCCAAGTAAGGCATGAAACAAGAAGGTCACATGATTCTACAAGATACAATTTATAACTTAATTTACCCTCGACCATGGTAAACCCTTGCACATGCATATATGCTCATCACCTCATATATGTATCACCCCCGCATGTAGCAAACAATGTCAAATAGTAGGAAAACTTCCCTCAACAAAGTTAGGCAAGACACCTACCTCAATTCGGCTAACTCAATACTGAATTTAGCTTTTTCCTTTACAAATTCACACTCCGCTCGGCTCAATCTAGCCAAAGATGACTTAAATACAACACACAATGCAAGGAAAAATAATTTAAATTAATAAAGCTGTGATTTTTATACAATTTAAAGCTGTCCCCGGGTCCAAGGGCAATTCTTAACTACCCATAGCCTCACGAGTCCAAATATGTCTTTTGTTTCCAAGTCTGAGTCCTATTCGACTCTCAAATTCTAAATTTGTATTTTTCAAAGTTTTGACAAAATCCCCAAAAGTTTCCCTACATTCTTATGAATTTGATGTTAAATCTTATGTAAAATAATGAAATGTAGTTGAGAATTTATTAGAGGTACTTACCCAAGGATTTGGTATGAAAATCCCTTCACAAAATCGCCTCCCATCGAAGCTAGGATTCAAAATATAACAAAATGAAGTTAAGTCTCGAAATTCTCAGCTATATGCAGGCTGCAAATGTCGCATTTGCGAAATGGGGTTCGCAAATGCGAACCCCGCAAATGCGAACAACTAATCGCAAAAGCGAAGTTTTGAAATTCTCTGCTGCCTTCACAAATGAAACCAAAAAGGTCGCAAATGCGAACACTGGTCCTTCGCAAAAGCGACCAGTTGGTCGCAAAAGCGAACTAACCCCGCCCAGGCCTTTATCGCAAATGCGATGCTGAGTCCGTAAATGTGAACTCAACAGGCTTCACAAAAGCGGAACATTCTTCGAAAATGCGAGTCCTTTCCCCAGCAGCCCAGCTTCGCAAATGTGAGGCTGCTTCGCAACTGCAATAGTCGCATTTGCGACAAAAACATCGCAAATGCGGTGATACCAGTACCAGCACTCAAAATCCTGAAAAATCATTTCGGATCTAATCTGAAACTCACCTGAGCCCCCAAGGCTCCAAACCAAACACCCACACAAGTCTAAAAACATAACACGAACTCGCTCGCGCGACCAAATCGCCTAGATAACACCTAAAACTATGAATTGAGCACCAAATCAAAAGAAGTTTTCAAGAAAATTTTAAAACTTCTATTTCAACAACCGGACGTCCGAATCACGTCAAACCAACTTCGTTTTCACCAAATTTGATAGACAAGTCATAAATATAGAAATTAACCTATACCGTGTTCTGAAACCAAAATACGGACCCGGCATAAACAATGTCAAACATCGATCAAACCTTTAGATTCATTAAGCCTTTAAACTTTCAAATTTCAACAAAATGCGATAACTCGAGCTAGTGACTTCCGAATTCGATTCCGGGCATACGCCTAAGTTCCAAATCACGATACGGACCCATCGGGACCATCAAAACAATAATCCGAGTCTGTTTACTCAAAATGTTGATCAAAGTCAACTCAAATGGATTTTAAGGCAAAGATTTCATATTTTTATCAGTTTTTAACATAAAAGCTTTTCGGAAAAACACCTGGATTGTGCACACAAATTGAGGAGGCTAAAATGAGCTACTTGAAGCTTCGAAACACAGAATTAGGTTCTAAAACATAAGATGACCTATCGGTTCATCACATAATACATCATAACGACCAGTCGGGTCGTTACATTAACATTTTAGAAATAGTTAATTTTTAATTATTAAATAAGTAAGAGGTAAGAAATTTAATAAAATAAAGTGTGAATGATTTTAAGAACAGGTGTGGTGAAATAAATACTCAAAATTATCAAGTGTCTACTAGCAAAATTTCAAGACCTGGTGTCACAAGTGTATGAGCTACTGGTAGAATATACAAAACCCTAAACTACTGTCTGAAATAAAGTAGACAGAAAGTAAATACAAAAGAGAGACTCCGGATGTTGCGGAATGGACTCGGAAGGCAGCTCACCGTTAAGTCTCGAAGTATCAAGAGTGCGCGCTGTGATGACTACCAGATGCATCTGCCTCAGATTCTGCACGGTTAGTGCAGAAGTATAGCGTGAGTACATAAACAACATGTACCTAGTAAGTATCTAGTCTAACCTTGAAGAAGTAGTGACGAGTGGTCGACATCGACACTTACTATGGGCTAACAATAAAATGCAGGAATTCTAAATAAGCATGGATTATGTGAATAATAAATACAACTCAGTAACAAGTAGTGAATAATAATTCTTTCACTAATAATAAATTCCAAGTTAATTTTTGTCATTAAATAAGTATAACCGCTTAAGCCATAAAATAATATAAAGTATAATTAGGCTCCGAGTCGTATTACGCACGATTTATGCTGAGGTCGTACGACCCGATCCAAAAATATACTGTGTGCACTGCCGAGTTATTATAAAATTCTTCAATTCTTCCCAAACATAAGAAATCCAAACTGGAGACTTTAAATCTTAAAATGCTTAATCTCAGCTCTATTTAAGACAATTAATATGCATAATCAACATAACAGTACAAACAAAGAATGATGTAAATCTAAGGCTACCTGGACATCACATGGAATTTAGCTACACACGGACTCTCGTCACCTAGTTCGTACGTAGCTCCCCACACAAGTAATGCACAACAAATATACCTAAGGGATGAGTTCCCTCTTACAAGGTTAGGCAAGAGACTTACCTCATTCTCAAGATCATTTCCTATCCACAAATATGCTTTAAATCCTCAACTCGGTGCCAAACGACCCGAAACTAGTCAAAAATTATATAAATTAATCCATACATGTTCAAAAGTTCACAAATTAACTACTAGAGTAATTACCCAACCCAAATTGGAATATTCCTAAAATTTACCCCCGGGCCCACGTGCCCAGATTCGAAAAAATTTCGAAGATAGTTGTTACCCATAACCTCACGAACTCAAATATATAGTTTTTACCCAATTCCATAACCATTTTCGTGGTTAAATCCCATTTTTATCAAAACCTAAGTTTTTTTTAACTAAATCCATAATTTTTCATAATGTTTACATGTTAAAATCCCCCCCATAATCTATGTTTTAAACTCATATTGTATAGAAATCACTTGCTTCAATGTGCTAGGTGAAAATCCCTCTTCAAAGAGCTCAATATTCGACCAATAAGTGAGAGAAATGAGGGAATGAGCCTAAATCTCAACTTAAATGCAACCCTTTTGCCCAACGATTTTTCTGCTTCTGTGGTTCATTGGCCGCATTTGCGGCTACGCATCTGCTGAAGGTCTATCGCAGATGCGGTTCTCCCTCAGCTGGCCTAAATCTACATCTGCGAAAAATGGCTCTCTTCTGCGAGCCCGCTCCTGCGGCGTACGAGCCAAACCTGCGACCTTGCCCGCTTCTGCAAACCGCTGACCGCTTTTATGGACGCTCATCTGCACCCTCCATGTCCGCATATGCGGGATCAGCCCACACAACCCAAATGTGCACCTCCCGCCAATGAGACACTTCTTCGGTACCGCACCTGCTGCCAACTCTTCGTAGGTGCGAACGCACAAGAAGCCCTGCAGTATCCGATTAACACCCGAGACCCTCGAGGCCTCGCCTGAATACCCCAATAAGTTCATAAACATAAAACGGACTTGCTTGCACCATCGGAATGCGGAAGAAAACATTAAAACTAAGAATCGCAATCCAAAACCAATAGAATTAATATATGAACTTCAATTTCTTCCAACTTACTCTGAACGCGCCGAATCATACTTAAACAACTCGGAATGACACAAAATTTTGCGTGCATGTCTTAAATCAGTATACGGAACTATCCCCGGGCTCGAAATCCCAAACAGACCTCGATAACACCAAAACCTACTCCAAATCAAATTTAAAGAACTTTTAAATTTTCAATAAGTCAACTTTCAACTTTAAGCACTGAAACACTCCCGGGTCATCCAAAACCCGGTCCAAACACACGCCCAAGTCCAAAATTATCATACGAACCTATTGAGACTGTCAAATCCCGATTACGAGGTCGCCTGCTAGAAATATTGACCCAAGTCAAAATTAACACTTTAAAGCCAATATTAAGGAACTAAGTGTTCTAATTTCAACCCAAACCCTTCCAAATCCCGAACTAACCATTCCCACAAGTCATAAAATAGTAAAAGCACATATGAGGAGTCTTATTTAGGGAAACGAGGATCTAGACAACAAAACAACTGGTCAAGTCGTTACATGTCACGACCCAAAACTAACCCGTCGTGATGGCGCATATCATGGAACTAGGCAAGCCACAGTTCAACAATTTCAACCCTGTAAAACACCCTTTTAGAAATAACAGCGGAATAATTTATATTAAAGTAAAGTCATTTCAAAATAGAAGTTAACCAAAATACGGTACAATCCATCCCAAAATCAGGGTGTCAGTGAGTACATGATCATCTATACCAGGAGCAGTCTAATACAACATCTAAGGAATAAGAACTGAAATGCGAATAAGATAATGGAGAAGAGCCAAGGCCTGCGAACACCATGCAGCTACCTCGTTAGTCTCCGGAATCAGCTACTCAAATATCAACACCTGCTATGATCGGGAACACCTAGATCTGCACACGAAGTGCAGGGTGTAGCGTGAGTACAACCAACTCATTAAGTAACAAAAATAAATAAGGAATTGAGAAGGTTGTGACGAGCTATACAAATACAGTTCATTTTCAATAATTCCAGCAAAGAATAGACATGCTTTCAAATCCGGTAGTTTAAGTCAAATCAGTTTTATACAGTTAAAGTGCAGGTAATCCGGATATAGAATCTTTCATAAATTTTACTACAATGACAGATAATAACTAAATGCATCAACAAATGAAAAACAAGTATAGCCTCTCAGGGTAACAATTACTCAACTTATCACAACAACTCAATCACTCGGCTCTGAACCCTCAACACTCACACTAAATAGGTACCTGCGCTCACTGGGGGTGTGCAGACTCCGGAGGGGCTCTTTTCAGCCCAAGCGCTATATCCGCACGGATAACTCACGTGATGCAAGGACAACTCGCGTGTTGCACGGATAACTCACGCGCTATAGTATCAATATATGAATCCACACGGACAACTCACATGCTGCATGGATAACTCACGTGCCATAGTAAAAATAGCTCATAGACAGGCCCTCGATCTCACTCAGTCCTCAACCTCTCTAGTCTCTCGGGCTCTCAAAAATCACAAAGATCATCCCAAACAAAGATAACATAGTGTATCAACAAGGATCAAGAAGAGACAGAGATATAATATGCAAGTAAAACCATAACTGAGTACAAGACAACAATTAACAAGTAATTCAATAAGGACGCGACCTCTGCGGGTCCCAACAATACCATCCCATAGCCTAAGCATGATTTTCTAACATGATTTGCAGTAAAATTTCTATAACACAAGGAGAGCATATAGCTAGCAACACGTTATTCAATTTTACAGTTTCACGGAATGGACCAAGTCCCAATCCCTAAGGTGCACGTCCACATGCCCGTCACCTAGTATGTGCGTTACCTCCAAAATACTCACATAATCCAATAATCCGGGGTTTCATACCCTCAGGACCACATTTAAAACTATTACTTACCTCAAACCGCAATAAAATCCTACTCCACAATGCCTTTTCCCCTCAAATCAATCTCCAAACTTCCCGAATCTAGCCACAAGCGGTACGATACAATTAATATAGGCTAAAAGAATCAATTCCACAAGAAGAACACGAAATTGTTAGCCAAAATACGAAATAAGCTCAAATCGGCCCCCTAGCCCACGTCTCAAAATCCTACAAAAGTCACAAAATGTGAACACCCATTCACTCACGAGTCTAACCAGACCAAATTTATCAAAATCCGACATCATTTGGTCGTCCAAATCTTCAAATTCCACTCTCCAATTCTCAAGCCCTAAACCCCCCAATTTCACTTCACAATCTCGCTAATTAGGTGGGGAAATCAATGGAGAATTAAGATTTATGATTTTAAAAAAAAAGTACAAGAAGCTTACCTCAATAATCCCCTCGAAAATCTTCTCCAATATCGCCTAAGTCCGAGTCCAACATGTTGAAATAAGGCTAAAATTGCGAACCCTTGTTTTTAAACCTTCTCCCCAGACTTTTCGCACCTGCAGCCATTCATCCAAGCCTGCGGGGGGCGCTTCTGTGGAAACATTCCCGCTCCTGCATAAGTCACTTATCCGTTGCCTCCGCTTCTGCGATCAAAGGACCGCATTTGTGGTTATCGCAGGTGCGGGAAACCCATCGCACCTGCGGCCTCTGCTAAACTCATCCTTGGCCACTTCTGCGGTTCCTTTCCCGCTTCTACGGACTCACACCTGCGGTGCCACTCCCCAGGTGTGGTTACACCAGTAGCAGCAGCACTTCAGCTGCTTCATCAACTCAAAATCAAGTCCGTTAACCACCCGAAATCAACCCGAGGCCTCCGGGACCTCAATTAAACATACCAACTAGTCATATAACCCAATGCAAACTTAGTCGAACCTTCAAATCACCCGAAACATCGAAACGTAGATTACACCCTGATTCAAGCCTAAAGAATTTCTAAACTTCCAAATTCCACAAATGACACTGAAGCCTATCAAAACACATCCGATTGACCTCAAATTTTGCACACAAGTCCTAAATGACACCACGAACCTACTCCAATTCCCAGTAATCAAATCCGACATCGATATCAAATTTTCCACTGCCGGCCAAATTTGCCAATTCAAGCCTAATTCTACTACTAACCTTCAAATCACATTCCGGACTCGCTCCTAAGTCCAAAATCACTCAACAGAGTTAACGAAACTGATGAAACTCCATTTCGGAGTCGTCTTCACATAGCTCCGACTACGGTCCAAATCATAAGGCTTAGGCTTCCATTTTCGGGACTACATGTCCTAAAATACTCTAAAACCAAAAATAAGACCTCTCGGTAAGTTACATAAGTATAAACAGACACGGGGAAAGCAGAAAATAGGGGATCAGGGCTATTACTCTTAAAATGACTGGTCGGGTCGTTACATCTTCCCCCTCTTAAAACAATCGTTTGTCCTTGAACGAGCATAGAGACATACCTGAAATGGTGAAAATATGAAGATAACGGCTGCGCATATCATGCTCGGTCTCCCAAGTCATATCCTCGACCGTCTGACCCCTCCACTGAACCTTCACAGAAATAATATTCTTCGACCTCAGCTTTTGAACCTGCCTATCGAAGATCGCCACCGGCTCCTCAACATAAGATAAATCCTTGTCCAACTGGACTGAGCTAAAATCCAACACGTGAGACAGATCATCGTGATACTTTCGGAGAATAGAAACATGGAATACTGGATGAACTCCTGCTAGACTGGGAGGCAAGGAAAGCTCATAAGCAACCTCCCTAATACGTCATAATACCTCAAATGGACCGATAAATCTGGGGATCAGCTTGCCCTTCTTTTCGAACTTCATAACACCCTTCATGGGTGACACCCAGAGCAAGACCCTCTCTCCAACCATGAATGCAACATCGCGAACCTTTCGATCCGCATAACTCTTCTGTCTTGGACTGGGCCGTGCGTAATTTATCCTGAATCACCTTAGCCTTCTCTAGAGCCTCCTGAACCAAGTTTGTACCCAATAATCTAGCCTCTCCGGGCTCGAACCAGCCCACTGGAGACCTACACTGCCTACCATACATAGCCTCATACGGTTCCATCTAGATGCTCGACTGATAACTGTTGTTGTAGGCAAACTCCTCTAGAGGCAATAACTGATCCCATGAACCCCAAAACACCATCACTCACGCACTGAGCATATCCTCTAATATTTGAATAGTGCGTTCGGACTGTCCGTCCATCTGAGGGTGAAATACTGTACTCAACTCCACTCGAGTACCCAACTCATGTTGTACGGACCTCTAGAACCGTAATGTAAACTGCGTACCCCGGTCAGAGATGATAGACACTGGTATGACATGAAGCCTGACGATCTCGCGGATATACACTCGAGCCAACTGCTCGAAAGAATAGGTAGTCATCACAGGAATAAAATGAGCTGACTTGGTCAGTCGGTCCACAATCACCCAAACTGCATCAAACTTTCGCTGAATCCATGGAAGCCCGACAACGAAATCCATAGTGATCCGCTCCCATATCCACTCCGGAATCTGCAACTTCTGAAGCAACCTACTTAGTCGCTGATGCTTATACTTCACATGCTGGCAATTTAGGCACCGAGCTACATACTCCACTATGTCCTTCTTCATTCTCCTCCACCAGCATCTGTTCGCAGCACCCGGATGAATAGAATACTCGAACTGTAAGCCTCATGGAGAATCAGTTCACGCAAACCATCTATATTGGGTACACATAGCCCGCCCTGCATCCTCAATGCACCATCATCCCCAATAGTGACCTCCTTAGCATCACCGTACTGAACCGTGTCCTTAAGGACAAGCAGATGGGGGTCATCATACTGACACTCCCTGATATGATCATAAAGAGAAGACTGAGAGACCACACAAGCCAATACGCAACTCGGCTAAAAAATATCCAATCTAACAAACTATCTAGCTCCCCTTAAAAATATCCAATGCCAATGGCCTCTCTACTGCTGGAAGATATGCTAAGCTCCCCAAACTCTCCGCCCGGTGACTCAAGGCATCGGCCACCACATTGGTCTTTCAGGGATGGTATAAAATGGTGATATCATAGCCCTTAAGAAGCTCTAACCACCTCCACTGACGGAAGTTAAGATTCTTCTGTTTGAACAGATGCTGCAAACTCCGATGATCACTATAAATATCACAATTGACCGCGTATAAATAGTGCCTCCAAATCTTCAAGGCGTGAACATTAGCTGCTAACTCAAGGTCATAGACATGATAGTTCTTCTCATGAGGCTTCAACTGGAATGAAGCATAAGCAATCACTATACCCTACTGCATCAGAACATACCCAATACCTATCCGTGAGGCATCACAATACACTATGTAAGAGCCAGAAGCTGATGGTAGAATTAGAACTGGAGCCGTGGTCACATCAGTCTTGAGCTTCTGAAAGCTCTCCTCCGACCAACTGAAAGGACACCCTTTTGGGTAAAATTAATCAAGGGCGATGCAATAGATGAGAAGCCCTCCACAAAACGACGGTAATAACCAGCCAAACCCAGAAAACTCCGAATCTCCATGGCTGAGGACGGTCTGGGCCAACTCCGAACTGCCTCTATCTTATTCGGGTCTACCTGTATACCCTCACTGGACACCACATGTCCCAAGAATGCCATTGAACTGAGCCAAAACTCATACTTGGAGAACTTTGCATAAAGCTTCTCCTCCATCAATCGCTGTAACACAATCCTCAGATGTTGGGCATGCTCCTCCTAGCTACGAGAGTACACTAGGATGTCATCAATGAGTACAATAATGAACAAATCAAGATAAGGCTGAAACACGCTGTTCATCAGATGCATGAACGTTACTGGGGCGTTGGTCAGCCCAAAAGATATCATAAGGAACTTATAATGGTCATATCGGGTCCCGAAAGCTGTCATAAGAATATCTGAGTCCCGAATCTTCATCTGGTGATACCCTGACCTCAAATCAATCTTGTAAAACACCATCGCTCCCTGAAGCTGGTAAAATAGAACATCAATACGTGGCAAATGATACTTGTTCTTGATTGTGACCTTGTTCAACTGCCTGTAATCAATGCAGATTCTCATAGTACCATCCTTCTTCTTTATAAATAGATCTGGTGCACTCCAAGGTGACACGCTAAGCTGAATAAACCCTTATCAAGGAATTCCTGAAGTAGCTCCTTCAACTTCTTTAACTCAGTCGGTGTCATGCGGTACAGTGGAATAGAAATGGACTGAGTGCCCGGCCCGAAATCAATATCCCTGTCAGGCGGCTTGCCCGGCACGTCTGTAGGAAACACATCCAGGAAATCTCGTACCACCGAAACAAAATTAATAGCAGGTATCTCTGCACTAACATCCCTCACAAAGGTTAGATAAGATAAACATCCCTTCTCAACCATCTGCTGAGCTTTCAAGTATGAAATCACTATACTAGGAACATAGTCTATAGAGTCATTCCACTCAACCTTCGGCAACCCCGGCATCGCCAATATCATGGTCTTAGCGTGATAATCTAGAACATCATAACATGGAGACAACCAATCCATATCCAAAATCACATCAAAATTGACCATACTAAGCAACAAGAGATCCACTATAATCTCCAGACTCCCAATAATCACCACACATGACTGATATACACGGTCCACAATGATAGTATCGCCCACTAGAGTGGATAAATGAACAGATGAAACTAGAGAGTCACAGGGCATATCTAGATAATGAGCAAAATTTGAGGACACATATGAATAAGTGGAGAGGACACATATGAATAAGTGGAACCAGGGTCAAACAATACAGAGGCATCTCTACGGCAAACTGAGATAATACCTGTAATCACAGCATCCGAAGCAATAACATTTGGTCTAGCAGGAAGAGCATAGAAGCTGGCCTGACTGCCCCCTGATTGGCCTCCCCCTCTAGGGTGACCCCTAGCTAACTGAACCCCACCCCTAGCTGGTTGGACGGGTGGTGAAGCTGTTGGTGCTGGTGCCATCGGCCGAGAACACTACTGTGGAGTCCCACCCAACAACCTAGGGCAATCTCTCTTAATATGACCAAAATCTCCGCACTCGAAACCACCCCTCCTCTGATGGAACTGATGCTCCTGATGCCCCGAAGAACTACCCGTATACACCTGAGCTGATGAGGCAGGGTGAGAACCCTGCGCTGGTAGTGCACTAAATGAAGACTGTCTATGTTGATAGCTGTGTGAACCATGGCCAGATGATGCACCACGGTAAACTGGGTGAGCCGTCTGAGCATGTCTGAAAGGACTACCCCTACCATGGGGGAACTGCCCCCAGAAAAAACACCGCTGAATCCACCCTGGCCCCGATGCCTCTTGGCCTCCCTCTCAACCCGCTCTTGGCTGTGAACCATCTTAATCTGATACAATGTCGACAACCTCATTGAAAGTAGCACCAGACACTCTCTCTAGTCATAAGAAATCGCTGTTGAAAAGTGAGGCCATCTATGAACCTCCTGATCCTCTCCCTGTCTGTGGGAACCAGCCAGATAGCATGACCGGCCTACACCTCTCGTAAGCCTCCCACCAACTGAAGGAAACCCCATAGAACTGAAAAGTAGTGAATGAGACCCCACCGATCTCTAAAATACCTGATGTACGGAGTATCCTCTGACACCTGTCCAAGAAGCCCTATGCATCCTCTCCCTCGGTACAACTTAAAGATGGAGGCTGGAGTCTCCCAAATTTCTCCAATCGACGATGCTCATCATCAGGCATGACAACAACCACATAGTCCTGAGCAGCTACAACCGGTTGTGCATGTGGTGCCCTCGGTGTTTGGAATCCCTGTACCACCTGCTCTGGTGTGCGGGCGGTGGGAGTCTGAGCATCTCCCCCAGCATGAGAAGTGGCTGCTGCGGAGAGACCGCATGAGCAAGACTGGTACACACGGTCAGAATCTGAGCTAAGGCCTCCTGAAGGTTTGGAATCACAATGGTAACGGGTGGTGCCTGAGATGGCCAATAGACTCATCCACAACTGGAGCCTTCTCCTGAGCTAGGGCAACTGGCGGATCTGTAGGTGCTGCCCTAGCTGCGGTGCGAGTCACACCTCTGCCCCTACCGCGACCTCGGCCTCTCACGGCCCTGGCTAGTGGTACCGGTGGTTGTACATCCTGCCTAATAGTACGCGTCCTCACCATATGTGAGAGAATTAGAACAACAAAAATATAATTACCAGAATCAAAAGATTCGCACAACAAGAATTCAAGAATGTGAAATTTCCTAAGGGTTTGACAACCTACTAAACCTACCGATCCGCAAGACTCTACTAAACTTGCACATGACTCATGAGACCTATGTAACCTAGGCTCTGATACCAACTTGTCACGACCCAAAACTAACCCGTTGTGATGGCGCCTATCGTGGAACTAGGCAAGCCACAACTCAACAATTTCAACCTAGTAAAACACCTTTTTAGAAATAACAACGAAACAATTTATATTAAAGTAAAGCCATTTTAAAATATAATTTTTTAACCAAAATACGGCACAATCCATCCCAAAATCGGGGTGTCACTAAGTACATGAGCATCTATACCAGGAGCAGTCTAATACAACATCTAAGGAATAAGAACTTAAATGCGAATAAGATAATGAAGGAGAGCCAAGGCCTGCGAACGCCGTGCAGCTACCTCGATAGTCTCCGGAATTAGCTGCTCAAATATCAACACCCACTATGACCGGGAATACCTGGATATGCACACGAAGTGCAGGGTGTAGCGTGAGTATAACCAACTCAGTAAGTAATAAAAATTAATAAGGAACTGAGAAGGTAGTGACGAGCTATACAAATACAATTCATTTTCAATAATTCCAGCAAAGAATAGACATGCTTTCAAATTCGGAAGTTTAAGTCAAATCAGTTTTAAATGGTTAAAGTGCAGGTAATTCGGATATAGAATCTTTCAGAAATTTCACAACAATGACAGATAATAACTAAGTGCATCAACAAATGAAAAGTAAGTACAACCTCTCAAGGCAACAGTCACTCAACTCGTCACAATAGCTCAATCACTCGGCTTCAGCCCTCAGCACTCACACTCAATAGGTACTTGCGCTCACTGAGGTTGTGCAGACTCCAGAGGGGCTCCTTTCAGCCCAAGCGCTATATCCGCACGGACAACTCACGTGCTGCACTGACAACTTACGTGCTATAGTATCAATACGTGGATCCGCACGGACAACTAACGTGCCATAGTAACAATACCTCACAGATAGGCCCTCGGCCTCACTCAGTCCTCAACCTCTCTAGTCTCTCGGGCTCTCGAAAATCACAAAGATCAGCCCAAACAAAGATAGCATAGTGTATCAACAAGGATCAAGAAGCGACTGAGTATAAGACAACAATTAGCAAGTAATTCAACAAGTGCGCGACCTCTGCGGGTCCCAACAGTACCATCCCATAGCCTAAGCATGATTTTCAAACATGATTTACAGTCAAATTTCTATAATACAGGGAGAGCATATAGTTAACAAGAAGTTATTCAACTTTACAGTTTCACGGAATTGACCAAGTCCCAATCCCTACGGTGAACGCCCACACGCCCGTCACCTAGAATGTGTGTCACCTCCAAAATACTCACATAATCCAATAATATGGGTTTTCATACCCTCAGGACCAGATTTAAAACTATTACTTACCTTAAACCGCGCAAAATCCTACTCCGCAATGCCTTTTCCCCTTGAATCAATCTCCAAACACCCCGAATCTAGCCACAAGCAGTACGATACAATTAATATAGGCTAAAAGAATCAATTCCACAAGAACATGAAATTGTAAGCCAAAATCCGAAATAGGCTCAAACCGGCCCCCAGGCCCACATCTTGAAATCCGACAAAAGTCACAAAATGTGAACACCCATCCACTCACGAGTCTGACCATACCAAATTTATCAAAATCCTACACCAATTATGTGGGGAAATTAGTGGGGAATCAATTCTCCAATTCTCCAATCCACTCTCCAATTCTCAATCCCTAAACCCCCAAATTTCACTTAAAATCTCGCTAATTAAGTGGGGAAATCAGTTGGGAATCATGATAAAAAATGAGTACAAGAAGCTTACCTCAATATTCCCCTCGAAAATTTTCTCCAAAATCTCCTAAGTCCGAGTCCAAAATGTTGAAATAAGGCTAAAATCGCGAACCCTTATTTTTAAACCTTCTACCCAGACTTTTCACAGGTGCAGACATTCATCCGCACCTGCAGGGCCGCTTTTGCGGAAACATTCCTACTCTTGCAGAAGTCACCCATCACACCTCCGCTTCTGCGATCAAAGGACCGCATCTGCGCCTATCGCAGGTGCGGGAAACCCATCGCACCTGCGGCCTCTGCGGTGCCCACTCCGCATGTGCGGTTACACCAGTAGCAGCAGCACTTCAGCTGGTTCATCAACTCAAAATCAACTCCGTTAACCACCCGAAATCAACTCGAGGCCCTCGGGACCTCAACCAAATATGCCAACTACTCATATAAGCCAATGAGAACTTAGTCGAACCTTCAAATCACCTGAAACAACATCGAACGCAGATTACACCCGGATTCAAGCCTAAAGAATTGCTAAACTTATAAATTCCACAAACGACGCTGAAACCTTTCAAACCAGATCCGATTGACCTACTCCAAGTCCTAAATGACACCACGAACCTACTCCAATTCCCGGTAATCAATTCCGACCCCGATATCAAAATTTCGACTTCCGACCAAATTCGGCAAATTTCCAACTTTCGCCAATTCAAGCCTAATTCTACAACTGACCTCCAAATCACATTCCGGACACGCTCTGAAGTCCAAAACCCCCAATGGAGTTAACGGAACTGACAGAAATCCATTCCGGGGTTGTCTTCACACAGTTCTAACTATGGTCCAAATCCTAAGGCTTAAGCTTCCGTTTTAGGGACTACGTGTCTCAAATCACTCTGAAACCAAAAACAATACCTTCCGACAAGTCACATAATCATAAACAGACACGGGGAAAGCAGAAAATAGGGGATCGGGGCTATTACTCTCAAAATGACTTAGTCGGGTCATTACATTACATTCTCTACCTCTTAAATAAATGTTCGTCCTCGAACGGGTCTAGAATCATACCTTGCGTGCCGAATAAGTGTGGTTATCTACTCCGTATGTTGTCCTCAGCCTCCCAAGCTGCCTCCTCGACTGGTTGACCCCTCCACTGAAATGTTACCGCAGAAATCTTCTTGGACGTCAGTTGGCAAACCTTCCTGTCAACAATGGCAATTGGCGCCTTCTCATAACCCATGCTCTCATCTAGCTGAACCGTGCTGAAGTCTAACACATGCGACCTGCCGGCATGACACCTCTGGAGTATAGACACATGAAAAATCGGATGAACTTCAGATAGACTGGGAGGCAAAGCAAGCTCATAAGTAACCTCCCCAACTCGTCTTAACACCTAAAATAAACCTATGAACCTTGGGCTCAATTTTCCCTTCTTCCCAAACCTCATGATCCCCTTCATCGGCGAGAATTTCAAGAAAACCTTCTCGACCACCATAAATTATAAATCAGACACCTTCTGATCACACACCGTCTGGATTGTGCTGTCCGAAGTCGCTCCTGAATCAACTTTACCTTTTCCAAGGCATCCTTCACTAAATCAGTACCATATAACTTAGCCTCACCGGGCTCAAACCATCCGATGGGAAAACGACATCGCCGACCATATAAAGCCTAAAATGGAGTCATCTCGATGCTTGACTAGTAACTGTTGTTGTAAGCAAACTCGGCCAAAGGCAAGAATCAATACCACTACCCTCCGAAGTCAATCACACATGCTTTGAGCATATCCTCCAAGATATAAACCGTCCGCTTCGACTGCCCATCAGTTTGGGGATGAAAGTCTGTGGTGAGCTCTACCCGGGTCCCCAACTCACTCTGTACTGCCCTTCAGAAATGCAAAGTAAATTGAGGGCCTCTATCTGATATAATGGAGACAGGCACACCGTGCAACCGAACAATCTCCTAAATGTAAATCTGGGCCAAATATCTCTAAAGAATACATGGTTAACACGGGAATGAAGTGTGCCGACTTTGTCAACCTGTCAACAATGACCCAAACTGCATCAAACTTCCGCAAGGTCCACGACAACCCAACTATGAAATCCATAGTAATGCACTCCCATTTCCACTCATGTATAACCATCTGCTAGAGTAGGACACTTGGAATGTGATGCTCGTACTTAACCTATTGGAAATTAAGGCACCTTGCTACATACTCAATTATGTCCTTATTCATCCGCCTCCACCAATAATGCTCCCCAGGTCGAGATACATCTTCGTAGAACCAGGATGAATAGAATAACGAGAATTGTGTGCCTCCTCTAGAATCTTTTCCCACAACACATCAATATTAGGGACTAATAGACGACCCTGGAGTCACAGAACACCATCCTCGCAGGTAGTAACCTCATTGGCACCACCCTATAGTACCGTCTCTCTGAGAACCAACAAGCGCGTATTGTCGTACTGGGAGCCTTGATCTGCTCGAGTAGTGAAGACTGGGGAACGACGCATGCAAAAACTCCGTCGGGCTCTGAAATATCCAACCTCACAAGTCTGTTAGCTAAGGACTAAATTTCAAAAGATAGTGGCCTCTCCTCTGCTGAAATGAATGCCAATCTACCCATACTCTCCTCTTTTCTGCTCAAGGCATCCGCAACCACTCTCGCCTTGCCCGAATGATAAAGGATGATAATATCATAATCTTTTAGTAACTCAAGCCACCTGCGCTGTCTCAAATTGAGATCCCTCTACTTGAACAAATGTTGCAAGTTGCAATGGTCGGTGTAAACCTCATAGGACACCCGATAAAGATAATGCCTCAAGATCTTGAGAGCATGAACAATCGCGGCCAACTACAAATCATGTACTGGGTATTTCTTCTTGTGGGGATCTTGAGAGCATGAACAATCGGTCATATCAAGCAACAGAAGATCCACTCAGGTCTCAGAACCACATAAAGTAACAATGCAGGAATGGTAGATCCAATCCACAACAGTAGAATCGCCCACTGGAGTGGTCACATAAACATGAGTACCCAAAGACTCACGAGTAACACCCAGGAAATAAGAAAATAGAGATGAAATATACGAATACGTAGACCCTGGATAAAATAGTACCGAAGCATCCCTACCGCAGACAGAAATAATACATGTGATCACGGCATCTGAGGCCACTGCATCTGGTCTGGCCGGAAAATCATTGAATCTAGATGGATCGCCACCTGACTGGCCTCCACCTATCTGACCTCCACCTCTAGGACGACCCCTACCCACCTTCCCTTCGCCTCTGGGTGGCCGGACGACTAGTCCGACAGCTGGTGCTGTAATCATAGGTTGAAGAACCTGCTGTACTGCCTTGCCCTAAAGTCTGGGACAAAACCTCTTCATGTGGCTAGGATCCCCGCACTCGTAACAACCCCTCGAACCGGAGGACTACTGACCTGAAGTTTGATCCTGATGGCTAGAATACCCACTGGAGGAACCCTAAATAGCTGGTGGCTAGTAGACACTCTATGGCATGGCGCTGAAATAGGGCCGCACTATAGTACCCCGAGGAGGCGGCGGTGTTGGATATGTGGACCTGCTATACTGACGCCTTCTCTCGGCTCCGCTAACAAATACCCTCGATCCTCCGAGCTATCTCCACAACTAGCTCGTAAGAAGTCCCCATCTCAACCTCTCAGGCCATAGTGGCTTGGCTACCAGAGTGCTAACCTACAACAAACCCCTACACTCTCTCTACATCGGACGGAAGTATCATAAGTACATGGCGAGAAAAATCAGAGAATCTCGCCTCATAGTCGGTCACTGACATCTGGCCCTGTTGGAGCTGCTCGAACAGAAATCGCAACTCTTCTCTCTGAGAGGGTGGAATATATCTGTCCAAGAAGAGGCGTGTGAACTGGTCCCAAGTCATGAGTGGAGAACCAGCTGGTCTGCCGAGAAGATACGTTTTCCATCATCTACGGGCCCTGCCCTCCAGCGGAAAGGTGGTAAAGTCCACCCCGTGGGACTCCAATATCCTCATGTTGTGCAGTCTATCCCTGCACCGATCAATAAAGTCCTGGGGGTCCGTATGTCACTCACCTCCAAAGATAGGAGGATGTAGCATGGTCCATCTATCCAATAGCTTATGCGGATCACCGTCCGCAGTTGGTCTGGGCTCAGGTGTAGGTGCTGCAACTGCTGAGCTCCGCCCATAGGTAATGCGCCCGTGGTCTGATACACGGAAGCCGCATGCCCTGGAGCCTGAGCGATAGTGGTCTGTGCTCCCCCTCCCGCCTGAGATGTGGTTGGGTCTGCTAGAAATAAATCAGCCTGAGTCATAGAATCCATGAACCGCAACATACGGCCTATGACCTCCTAGAATCCTAGCGCGGACATGAAATCCGATGGGGCTGGCTCCACTGCAGGCACCTCAGCTCCTCAATAATAGGATCATGTACTGGATCCACTAGTGGCATAGCTAGGGCAACTCTAGGACGCCCTCGTCCTTTACCACGAGTTGGAGCCCCCCCTGGGCCTCTAGCAATAGGGGGAGGAGCCCCTCCATGATCGGGTATATCTGTCGTGCGCGTTCTCACCATCTGTGAGAGAATAAGATAAAGATACTTAGCACAACATCAACTGCACGATAGGAGATGGAGAAAGAGTAGTTTTCTAATACTCTATAGCCACTCGAAGATAAGTACGGACGTCTCCGCACCGATCCACAAGACTCTATTAGGCATGCTTATAACTTGTGAGACCTACGAGAACCTAGTGCTCTGATACCATGTTTTCACGACCTAATTTCCATATAGGACATGATGGCGCCCAGCGTCGCCGCTAGGCAAGCCAACAATGAACTAGCCATGCATTTATTCTTTTAACATTTTAGAAATAGTTTATTTTTAATTATTAAATAAGTAAGAGATGAGAAATTTAATAAAATAAAGTGTGAAATATTTTAAGAACATGTGTAGTGAAATAAATACTCTAAATCATCAAGTGTTTAATAGCAAAATTCCAAGACCTGGTGTCACAAGAATATGAGCTACTAGTAGAATATACAAAATACTGAACTACTGTTTGAAATAAAGTAGACAGAAAGTAAATACAAAACAAAGACTTCAAGTGTTGCAGAATGGACTCAGAAGGCAGCTCACTGCTAAGTCTCGAAGTATCAATAGTGCGCGTCGGGATGACTACCAGATGCACCTGCCTCAGATCCTGCACGGTTAGTGCAGAAGTATAACGTGAATACATAAACAATATGTACCTAGTAAGTATCTAGTCTAACCTCGAAGAAGTAGTGACGAGGGGTCGACATCAACACTCACTATGGGCTAACAATAAAATGCAGGAATTCTAAATAAGCATGGATTATGTGAATAATAAATACAACTCAGTAACAAGCAGTGAATAATAATTCTTTCACTAATAATAAATTTCAAGTCAATTTCTGTCATTAAATAATTATAACCGCTCAAGCCATAAAATAATATCAAATATAATTAGGCTTCGAGTATTATCACACACGATTTATGCCGAGGTCGTACGACCCGATCCAAAAATATACTGTGTGCACTGCCGAGGGTCGAACGATAAGAACTATAGATGCATCTATTAACCTGCCAAGGCGAACGATCCACTCCCATGAGAGTGGAGGAATTTACCTCGCTCGCGAAAATACTTGTGACGCGAGTGAACATGGAAATCCAAACTAGAGACTTTAAATCTTAAAATAGTTAATCTCAGCTCTATTTAAGACAATTAGTATGCATAATCAACATAACAGTGAAAACAAAGCATGATGTAAATCTAAGACTACCCGGACATCACATGGAATTTAGCTACATACGGACTTTCATCACCTAGTGCGTACGTAGCTCCCCACACAAGTAATTCACAACAAATACACCTAATGGGATGAGTTTCCACTTACAAGGTTAGTCAAGAGACTAACCTCATTCTCAAGCTCACTTCCGATCCACAAATATGCTTTAAATCCTCAACTCGGTGCCAAACAACCCGAAACTAGTCAAATATTATATAAATTAATCAATACATGTTCAAAAGTTCATAATGTAACTACTAGAGTAATTACCCCACCCAAATTGGAATATTCCAAAAATTCACCCCCAGGCCTACGTGCCCGGATTTTGAAAATCTTCGAAGATAGTTGTTACCCATAACCTCACGAACTCAAATATATAGTTTTTACCCAATACCATAAACATTTGCATGGTTAAATCCCATTTTGTTTTAATCAAAACCAAAGTTTTTCAACTAAACCCATAATTTGTCACAATTTTTACATGTTAAAATCCCCCTATAATCTATGTTTTAGACTCATATTGTATAGAAATCACTTACCTCAAAGTGCTAGGTAAAATTTCCTCTTCAAAGAGCTCAATATTCGACCAACAAATGAGGAAAATGAGCCTAAATCGTGACTTAAATGCAACCCTTTTGCCCAGCGGGTTTTTCGCTTCTACGGTTTATTGGCTGCATTTGTGTCTCCTCATCTGTGGAAGGTCCATCACATATGCGGTTCTCCCTTAGGTGGCCTAAATCCGCATCTGTGGAAAATGGCTCGCTTCTGCGAGCCCGATTCTGTGGAGCGCTGACCGCTTTTACGGTCGTGCATCTACACCCTCCATGTTAGCATCTGTGGTGCCTCACCTGCAGCCAATCCTTCGCAGGTGCGAACACACCAGAAGCCCTACTACTTCATCAGCTTCTCCAAGTCCAAACTTGGTCCGCACATCTTCCGGTTATCAACCAAGGCCCCCGGGGGCCCGCCCGAACACACAATAAGTTTGTAAACATAAAACAGACTCGCTCGCACCCTCAGAACACGGAAGACAACATTAAAACTAAGAATCGCAATCCAAAACCAATAGAATTAACTTATGAACTTCAAATTCTTCCAACTTACTTTGAACGCACCTAATCATACTTAAACTACTCATAATGACACCAAATTTTGCGTGCAAGTCTTAAATCAGTATACAGAACTATTCCCGGGCTCGAAATCTCAAACAGACCTCGATAACAGCAAAATCTACTCCAAATCAAATTTAAAGAACTTTTAAATTTTCAATAAGCTAACTTTCAACGTTAGGCACTGAAACGCTTGCGGGTCATCCAAAATCCAATCCGAACACACGCCCAAGTCCAAAATTATCATACGAACCTATTAAGACCGTCGAATCCTGATTCCAAGGTCGTCTGCTAGAAATATTGACCCAAGTCAAACTTAACCATTTAAAGCCAATATTGAGGAACTAAGTGTTCCGATTTCAACCCGAACCCTTCCAAATCCCGAACTAAGCATCCCTGCAAGTCTTAAAATAGTAAAAGCACATACGGGGAGTCTTATTTAGGAAAACGGGGATCTAGAAAGTAAAATAATTGGTCGGGCCGTGACATGCATGGTTCATTTTTTCGAACTTTGAATCGCATTTGCGCTTGGGCTCCTGGGTAGGGATTATTGCATTTGCGATTAATTGATCGCTTTTGCGGAAGGGGAGGACTTAACAAATGCAAAGTCTGTTGATTTTGTGACATCCCCTGGGTTCAGCAGGCGTCGCTTTTGCGATGCATTCTTCGCATTTGCAACTCTTGCAGCTGAACATAGGAGCTGGAAAATGGGACTTAACTTCATTTTATCATATTTTAGAACCTTAGACTCGGTAGGAGGCAATTTTGAGGAGGGATTTTCACTTACAACTATTGGGTAAGTGATTTTGATCAATTTTAATTATATTATATGATTATTTATGAGATTTAACCTCTAATCCATAAAATTTGAAGAGAATATTTGGGGAATTTTGTCTATGTTTTGAAAAATACAAATTTGAGATATGAGAGCCGAATTGGACTCGGATTTGTAAACAAAATATATATATGGACTCGTATGATTATGGATAGTCGAGATCTACCCTTGGACTCAAATTTTGACCAGGCGGGCCCAAGATTGATGTTTGTTGACTTTTGGAGAATTGTGTAAAGATCTTAACTTTATTTATTGAAATTGGTTTCTCTTGTATTATTTAATATTATTAAGTCAATTTTGGTTAGATTTGAGCCGAGCGGGGGTGAATTTTAAAGGAAAAGCCATGTTTGAGTGTTGGTTTATCCTAATTGAGGTAAGTACCTTACCTAACTTTGTGTGGAAGAAACTACCTCGTATGATTGAGTTTAATTGCACTATTTTATTTATGTGAAAGACGTGTACATGAGGTGGCGACTGTGTACATGGTCTTATATGAAAAATTGACAAGTTTAGACTCTTAGGTTTCTTATATGCTTTAATTGAAGTTGTTATTATATATTATATCTTTCATTGTCGAGTTTACTCTTATATGCATTTAATTGAGGTTGTTATTACATGTCATATCTTTTCTTGTTCTTATACATTTGATTGGAGTTGTAGTTATTGAGAGATATTAACATGTTTTAATTGAAGTTGTTGGTTTATGGAATATCTTTCATTGTTGAGTTATTTCCGTTTCATTGTGTTGTTGTTGAGACTTGTATACATTGTTTTTAAGTCGTGTTCTGTGTGTTGTTGTGATATTGGTACTGTTGTTTTGACAATATTGTGGCATATGGGCACGTGTGGTGTGAGTTGATATGTTGTGTTAATTGTGACTTTGGCATATGTGAAATTATTGAGAGGATTGTCGGGGTGTTTGCACGAGGTTTGACGTGCTATTGCGATTATTAATATTGCACATGCAGCGAGACAAGGGGGTTATCTATATATATCGGGTTTGCATATGTGGCAAGATAAGGTGGGATAATTATTGGTGCGCGTGTGGCGAAACAAGGTGGACATTGACTATATTATTGTGCACGCGGCGAGACAATGGGGGGCTATGTCAGGGATGATATGTGATGGCCTAGGGGCATATTATTTATGATATCAGTGTGGTGGTGTGACTTCCTTGTGTGTGTCATGCATATTGCGTGATTTATTGTGTTATTTCCAATGTGGTATTCAGTGCCTCTGATATTACTTGTTGACTTGAGTTGTGATCGTACACTTTCACATGCATACATCGTAACAGATCGCCTATACCAGTTCAGGAGTGTGAATCTTGATGTTCATTAATCATGTGAATGTATTCTTGTATATCTGCATTCTGTATGTGGATTAGACTGGTGGCACGTGAGTTGTCCGTGCGAATATGAGATATTATTACTTTTGGCACCTGAGTTGTCTATGCGGATATGATATATTGATATTATTGGCTCGTGAGTTACGTGAGTTGTCTATGCAGATATGAAATATTGATGTTATCGGCACGTAAGTTATCCGTGTAGCACGTGAGTTGTCCGTGCGGTTGTAATAGATAAAAGTGGGCACGTGATACCATGTGGATATGATTCGTGATTTAAGACTCGTGATTTGTGTTAGTCGAGGTGTGGTACCTCGGGGTGATTCTCGTTGTAATTCCTGTGGTGGAACGGTTGATGAATAGAACAGTCATAATATTCCCTTAATTGCTTTAACGTGTTTATTATCTGTGTTTTGATTATTCTGCTGTTTATCATCATGATTACCCTTCATTGTCATTTATTTACTTATTTTTTCGTTGTTAGGTTTATATTAATATTTTGTACACGTTATTTGACTAGTAGGTATCTTAACTTGAATCTCATCACTACTTTACCGAGGTTAGTCTTGATACTTACTAGGTACCGATATGGTATATTTATACTATACTTATGTACTTTTTTGTGCAGATCCAGCTATCTAAGTGTTCCAGACATTAGTTAGGTGCTTGTGATTTGCTGTAGAGACTTCAAGGTATACTTGCCATTGCGTTTGCAGGCCTTAGAGTCACATCCTGTTGTCTTTCATTACTACTGTTTATTTTCATTCCAGAACAATATTGTATTTAGAAATTTGTTCTGCACTCAGTAGAGCTTATGACTCTGTACTATCAGTTGGTGTCGTATGACTAATGTCTGGTTCAACTATGCTATTTCAATTATCAGTTATCATTTTGCAGTTAAATTGGTTAATTATGTTAATTCTCAACATGTGTTAGACTTACCTAGTACTAGGGACTAAGTACCATCATGACCCTTAAGGTGAGATTTTGAGTCGTGACAATTCAATAAATGGGAGAAGTTACAGCCTTGTAAGGGTGGTCAATTGACCACCCTTCTTCAAAACATTACACTATATATAGGTAAAATATTAGATTTTAGAGGTATATAACATATATTGAACACTCTTTGTCGGAGATTTTTTTTTTTACTTCTTTCAAATTTGAACACCCCCTAGAAATTTTTTTGGTTTCGCTACTAATTCAGTACACCGATGAAAAATTCCTACTAAATTGTTTCATGAACAACATAGATCTCATAGGCTTTCAATTAGTAGAGGCCTAAGTCTTGATTCGTACTTTAACTCACTTAGTGCATTTAGTTTCTGCAGCCGCATACTAGATCTAAATGTGTCTGATCTTTGAGATCTATAAGAAAATGATAATTTAATAGTTCAATTGATTGTTATCTTAACTTTTATCTTGTTGGTAAATGTTTGATTTCTCACGTTGTAATCTTTTCCTTCATTTTCCTTTCCCTCCCCTTGTATCTCTATAGAGATCTTTTATATTATTCGATTTTTATTTTGTTTTCTTAGTTAAAAGATTGTATAGTTGTAAAATATTTTATTTTCTAGTTTTACTAGCTTCAATGTATCATAAATACTAGTTAATTGTTATAGAGACAAGTGAATATCAATACAATATTCTTTTCTCTTATTTTCAAGTTGTTGAAAAAATAATTAGGTAAATAAAAATGTGCTTTCTCTAATAGCTTAAACTTTTAGATAAGTTGATCATATACTTCAATATGGTATCAGAGCATGAAAAGGTCATGAGTTCGATGAGTCTCACCGCCACCATTAAATGAATTTCTATGTGTTTGGCCAATGAAAAAAATATTAATGAAGCATGTGTGTGAGTGAGCGTGTTAAAGAAATAATTATGTAAATAAAAGTATACTCTCTCTAACAGTTTAAACTTTTTCAAATGAGATAGTCATACACTTAACTAATATGCAATCAGACAATTTCAAGCCCTCTTTTTGAATAGCAACAATTTGAACATAAACACACTTTTGACATGATAATTAAAAATAGCAACTTCTTTTTTAATGCTTTTATAATTTTTAGTTTGTAAAAGTTTTGACAGGGAAAAGAGATCAATTTAAAAGTAAACACAAATTAAGGAAGGAGTAACAAAACAAGAAATAATTACTCAATTATTTATTGTTTGGTTACATGAAGTTTCCAATTGTTACAGTTTTATTTTAGAAATTAGTATAGTGCATGAACAATTACTAGAAAACAATAATCCTTTTTACTTTTAGGATTCAGACGAAGAAAATTGCGAATTATATGGCGAATGTTGGACTAACCGAGAATATATATTTGCGCATATACATTAAAATATGGGGAAATCTCTTATATCTCAGCTATTCACTGCTATTTTTATGGGATCACAATAAATTAACTAGTTTAACTATCAACTTCGGATCAAAAACCTATATACAACAAATGAGAGGAGCCACCTCAAGTTCATCTCTTCGTTAACATATCAAGCTCGTGCCAATAGTTGAGCTGACTAATGAAAAAATGACTTTTGATTTAATGAAATAACTTTAACGCAATAATTGAGCGGAGTCGATTAATCATAATAAAGTCTACATTAAATAAATGAACTGGTCGACAGCTGGAAACCTTGCTTCCAATTTCTCATATTTTACTAAAAATAGTTGTCTTAAATTATTTGTCATTTTAGAAATTCAAGATAAAATTGATTGTTTTTTTTCGTTTTTACCCTTAGTAATAATTACTTCTGAAGGTAGAAATAACACATAAATAGAATAAATATTCAATGAATAGAGATTATATCTTAAATAAGAGTAAAATAGTCTAATTTTTTTCTTAACTAATACTTCTTAAAGGGCGTGTAAAAGAAAAATACGACACGTGGTATAAGATGAGGGAGTAGCTTCGGAGGGAATAAAAGACCTGAAACATGTGGAATAATGGAGAGAGGAGAGGGCTATATTTCTCATCTAAATTTATTAGTAAAATTAAGGTTTAGATCGAAGCACAAAGCTCTAGAGTCCAGAATCAAAGTGTGGTTCTTTTGGACACAAGAGACCGAAATAGGTGAAAAAAATATTGGTAACCTTCCTATATATAACGCCATTTTAAAGAGTGTTATGCTTTAACGTTAGTTTTGTCCGTTAAGGTATAATGCGGTAAATAACCGTGTTATACCCAATGTTTATTTTAATGCATAGCGCTCTAAACAAAAGTGCTATATGTGTTTGCATTTTCAGTAACACCTGTTATGTGCCCCCTCTCTCTCTCTCGCCATTGATGGCACTAATTTTCTTTTTCTTTTTTCTTTTCTGGTTTTTTAATTCATTTTTTTCTACTATGGCTACCCAAATCTATTTTTCGAGGGATAACTCGTAGAAAAAGGTTTTGAAAACTAAAAAGAAATAAATCTCCGATACAACTTGAAATAAAAGGAATATTATTTCCTCATAGGTGGGGCATGGTAAAAATGAATTAAAAAATATATTTGAGTAGCCATAGCGGAGCAAATGAATTAAAAAAGCCAGAAAAGAAAAAAGAAAAAGAAAATTAGTGCCATTAGGGCTGCTTATTGGGCGGATTGGGCGGTTATTTACTCTTAACAGTTTGACTTATCGGTTATCGACTTTTAAATGTATTAATCCGCTAGCCACCCGATAAGATATCAAGCGGATTGGTATCAGTTTAGCTCTTATCGGGCGGTTATCGGCCTAATTCAATCTATATTGCGTGCATTAATTGTTTGTTGACCGTTGTGACTCAAAATAAAATTCCTATGCTCAGCAGACTACATTCCAGTCTATAGAATATGGCACCTAAGAAGAGAGCTAAATAGAAAGAAATAGAGAGCTACATTCCACCGTATTTCCCAGTAGAATCATCACTGGGGATGAGCCTATTAAGAACTTATAATTATCGGAAGAAATAGAAAAGAACACTAGGTATTATATATGACATCAAAAATATCTAATAATAACTAACTGGAATAGTAAATTATAACTAAATGTCTAATAGTAAATTAGTAATAGAGAATAGAGATAGAGTATTGGAAGTGAAAAAAGGGTTTTTGATTATTTAATATATATATGGATAAAAATAAATTTTATATATATATATATATATATATATATATATATATATATATATATATATATATATATATATATATATATATATATATATATATATATATCTTAACAGGTTAACGAATTATCCGTTAAGAAAATTGAATAATCCGCCCCCAAACCGTTAAGCCGTTAATAAAAAAATTTCAATTCGTTCCCCGTCAGTTAAACCGTTAAACCGATACCAATAAGTCATTAAGCTTCGGTTTCGATTCGGTTTTCAGTTTCGGTTCGATTTTGAACACTCCTAAGTGCCATTAATGGAGAGAAAGAGGGGGCACATAGCAGGCGTTACTGAAAATACAAACAGATATAGTGCTTTTATTTAGAGCGCTATGCATTAAAATAAACAATGAATATAGCGCGATTATTTATCGCGCTATACTTTAACGGATAAAAGTAACAATAAATTATAACGCTCTTTAAAAAGACGTTATATATAGAAAGGTTACCAATTTTGTTTTCCACCTATTTCGGTCACTTATGTGCCCAAAAGAACCGCACTTTGTCAGTAGTAATACGGGCGAATCAATTGCCCGATTCTATATAGGAGTAATTGATACTGAAGAAATAGGCAAGTCGTCTGAGTTGCTCATCTGACAAACTGGACAGCATAGTAGTAAAGTGAATAGAAAAGTCAAAAAATATAAACAAAGAAGACCTCTGAATCAGCAAAGACTAAATAATGGCTCAGATCTAATCAATAAAAAGAAAAAGAAAACAGAAGAAGGTTCTATAAATCAAAGAAATCAGCTCTGTGAAAGCTTTCTTCCATCTTTCTCACATTTTACACTTGTATAAATCTAAGTATAATATATGCTCATGGCATTAATCTTTTAAATAAACTTCGAAGCTGTTCTAAATCGGGAAATTCAGGTAAGAATTAATTCGTATTTTCCTTTACAGTTGATAAGTATTTCTTTCTGCAAGTCAAAGAAAGGCATGCTTTTCACTATGTCGTAAAGCGTACAACTATTCATTGCCTGGAGTCAAATCTGATTTTCTGCCAATTTTTCTTTCATTTTTTTTATAGGTTCCGACTATTATTATGTTTGTTTTATCCGTATGTTTCACAGTTCTCAGATCGATTATCAACATAGATATTCTTCAGTTTACCTAGGATCCTTTGACCTTGTTCCTTCTTACCTTGTTCTTTCTTATCATTATGAATTCATTTCTTTTCTTTAGGGAAGCCGTGAAAATAACGAGAAAGATCAAACATGTGCTCCCTCCGGCCCAATTTATGTAGTGAAATTTCCTGATTACAGAAATTAAGAAAGGAAGAAACACTTTTGAAACTTCTGGTAAAAAACAAGTCATGTGTAACTATTAATAGAAAGTCTAAACTTAAATTATTTCTTAATATAAAGATGTTGGGACTGAAGGAATAATAATACAATTGATATTTGCTTGCTATAAATCATCAGGGTAAAAATTAAATATAGAAGTGTTCAAACAAAAGGGGGATAGTACTCGTCAAAGTAGCTTCTACTTTAAAGTAGTGATGGTAGATTAATTACCATTTTTATCAATTGATGTTATTTAAGTAACTTACAGTGATGTATAAATATTTTCTACAGTACAGTATTTAATTTTTTCAATGAAACACCCGCACCCTACGATCCCACATACATGCAACTTGGTGAACTTTCTTCTAGTGATTTAGTGAAGTTGTGAAGCTAAAGTTCCTTTTTCCCTTGCAATTTCCAGCTCAGGGACGATCTTGAAATCACGTGCAGAGAAATATGTCACTCGACATCCGAGAGTGGGTGCAATCCCATTTGCCTAAGAATGATGCTTTGGGTTTTTCCAGTTTCCTTGTTGACAGCTTGAAGGAGCTCTTGTCTTTCCATTCTGGTTCACTTGCATCTGTAAAGGACCAACTTGAGGTGTTCTATGAGGAGCTTGAGTCTTTGCAACCTTTTCTGAAGGGTGTAGCAGAACAAGGCAATAATGAACATGACGAAATTATTCACAATTTTGCTGAAAGAGTCATTGATAAGGCATATGAGGTTGAGTATATAATTGATTCTTTTGTAGTTGGAGATGTTCCTTTGACTTATCTTACAGAGTGGCTCTCAGAAATCATACGGGAGATTAAGCTTATCAGGGCAGAGTTGACCAGATATAGGGAAAAGAAAATGACATTTGCCTCCCCTGCTAGTAATGAAGAACTGGTGGGTTTTGACGATGTCAGAGAAACTATAATGGGTCGACTGCTTAGAGGATCACGAGAGCTGGATGTTGTTTCCATCGTTGGTATGGCTGGATCTGGTAAAACAACCCTTGCCCGAAGTCTTAAAAATGATCCGATTATTGTTTCTCATTTCGATATCCAGGCAGAGTGTCGTGTTACTCAGGTATACACGCGTAAAGACCTGCTACTTTCTATTTTGAGTAATATTGCTTATTATGAGCCTTCTGAACTTAGTAAAGGAGATGATTATGAATTAGCTGATAGACTAAGAAAAACTTTATTCACAAAGAGATACCTTTTAATCATTGACGATGTGTGGGATGTAAAAGCATGGGATCATTTGTGGTTATGCTTTCGTGATACTAATAATGGTAGCAGAATCATTTTGACCACCAGACTTCAAGAAGTTGTTGATTATGCTAAATGTGTTTCTGAACCCCATCACCTGCGGCTTTTGAGCGAGCAAGAATGTTGGTTGTTACTACAGAAGAAGGTATTCGGGAAAGAAATCTGCTCTCAAGAGCTAAAGGAAGTAGGGCAACAAATAGCCAAAAAGTGTAAAGGACTACCACTTTATGTTGTTTTAGTGGCTGGTCTTCTAGGACGCATAGATAAGACAAAACAATGGTGGAAGCGAGTGGAATTAAGGTTTGGTGAACTTATCCAGGTTGAAGCAAATGCGTTAGTAAAACTAAGTTACAATCATTTACCTGATATACTGAAACCATGCCTTCTATATTTTGGAGCGATTTCGGAGGGCAAGGAGATTTCAGTTGCAAAATTAACAAGCTTATGGATCGCGGAGGGATTCATAAAAAATGACAGAGAGAAGCACTTGGAGGACATTGCAGAACATTACTTAGAGGATTTGATCAGAAGAAGCCTCGTCATGGTAGTTAAGAGATCAAATAGGAAGTTAAAAGCATGTCGTCTGCACGATCAAGTGCTCGAGTTCTGCAAGGCAAAAGCTAAGGAAGATAATTTCCTACTGGGCCTCAAAAGGTATTAGCCTATTTCTATATGCTTATCTCATTTTTGATTAATTCAGACTTTTGCTCTTGTTCCTTATCCTACTTCAAATTTTCATTGCCAGAAACTACATTGCCAATCCTCCACAATTTTTTTCTGAGAAGTCTTCGCACCGCCGCTTATCATTTTGTTCTAATGGAGATGGTGAACTTACTGATTGGAGGCCATCATGCTTGCACGCTCGTACGGTATTATTCGGAGAGGTCAAGAATGGTACCTTACCTTCACTGGAACATGCCTCAATAATCTTTGGCAGCTTCAAGTTTCTTAGGGTGTTGGATTTGGAGTTCGTTGTTGTGGAATCTTTTCCCACTGAACTTAACCATCTAAGGTACCTCGCTGTTCAAACTACTGCGGATTCTATCCCGTCATCTATTGAAAATCTTCCGAATCTTCAGACTTTCATAGCCAAAAGAACTAGAGGACAACAGATACATTTGCCAAATAATTTTTGGAAGTTGATTAAGTTGAGACATGCAAGCATTAGTGATAGAGCTTCATTTAATTTGCACAACGCACAAGAATCTCTTGATGTGAGCACCTCAAAACTGGAGAATTTGGCAACACTTTGCTATCCATATGTTTCCAGTGCGGAAGATATGGAGAGGATAGTGAGCAAAACACCCAATCTTCAAAAGTTAAAATGTGTCTTTGCGGATTCATGGGGTTGGAAAAAGAATGAAAATGGATTCCCTGTATTACACTCCTTACATCGACTTGAAACGCTAAAGGTGCACTTCTTCAATTTTCCAAAAGTAGGTCCTTCAAGATTAAACTTTCCAATGAATCTGAAGAAATTGACATTAAGTAATTTTCCTCTGCCGCATGCTGAAATTTCAACCATTGCCAAACTTCCCAACCTTGAGATACTTAAACTGCAACAAGTTGCTTTTGAAAGGGAGGAATGGGAGGTGAGAGATGAAGATTTCCCTCAGCTCAAGTTGTTGAAGCTAGAAAACCTCAAACTCTCAAAGTGGAGAGCATCTGATGAAGTCTTTCAGAGCCTTAGGCGATTGGTCGTAACAAGATGTTTAAAACTCGAAGCACTCCCTCTTTGTTTCGCGGATTTGTGTAGTTTGGAGTGGATAGAGGTAAAGTCATGCAATCAATCTGTTGCCGACTCAGTCATGGCTATCCGAAATACACAGGTTGAAGATTGTGGGAATGATGATTTCAAAGTTTCTATTGAGCTTTGAAATAATGAGGCTACAGATCCGCAGCCTTAAGTTTATTTCAAGTCCAATGGCAGGTACAATCTTAAGCAACTACTGATATTTCTCTTAATCATATCTACTCTGTTGAATATATATATATATATATATATATATATATATATATATATATATATATATTCCTCTTTGCAAAATTTTCGTGCTATTAATTATAACTGATCAACCTCTTATTCCTTCTTCTTTTGTTTTTATAATGAATGATCGTGTGTGTTGATTAACTTCTTTTTCCTTGTTATTGCAGCTTTTCTTTGTTTTCGCTGTTTACTTGTTTAGTGTTGGCTGTCCCGGTCTCGGGGTTCAGTTGCTGCTGCTTAATGCTACTCAGTTTAACTACTTCGTTGTACTTTTGTAACATGTGAATGTACCTAATCTTATGACCTTTTAAAAAAAAAGATAAATTATGACTTTATTTCCTTTTAACGTAATGGATTGGTAGAACATTGTTGATGGTTCATAAAACATTTCGTTACACTATTTGACAAACTAGTCACTCGATATGTGCGCAGGTGTACGTTAGTACAAGTGTGTATAGAAAATAATGAAAATTTAAAGATGAAAGTTGCACATATCAACCAATATAAAAAATCGATTATTGTTATAATAAATCCAATGCATTTGATAGATGTCTATGTTGGGATATATACTATGTATTAACCATGGATTTGGTTTAGATATAGTATTTATTACGGGTGTACAAAGAAAATCGACAAATCCCACCAAACCGATAATCCGAGTCAAACCGAGAAAAACAAATTCGACTATGGTTTGGTGTTTGGGAAAAAAAACCCGACCATAATTGGTTTGGTTTGGTTTTAACTAAAAAAAGTCAAATCGAAACCAAACCAACCCGACATTACATTTATGTAAGTTTTAAATATATTTAATACATAAAAATATTTATTCTAGTGTAGTTTATCAATATTACTTAAACTTTTTCATTATTTTATCTTTTAACGTATTATTTCAAGTTTGGACTTATAATTTTTGAATGCTCCAATAAGTTTTATGGTCCATAAATGTTAGTAACTCAAACAAATCCCAAACCAAAATCAAATCAATATTAATATTAACAAAAGACATTCAATTCAGTTGCTAGGAATGACATATCGATTTATTTAGTTTTTAGATAAAATGCAAAACTTATTTTTTTTTAGTATTTAGTCATGTAAATAATAGTACTTATTAGTCGTACTTATTTTAGCAACTTAGTAATTTAAGCTTATGTTTATTTTTATTATATATGGCTTATTAATAATATTTATTTTATGCAATTTTATTATCTTTATTGTTGAATTTTTAGTACAATGCTATGACTTTATATCATATTTTATGTTAGTTTCTTGGAAATACCACATATAGTTATGTCTTACTAGGATTAAAGAAATATTTGGAGCACAAATTCTATGTTTTATGCTATGAAAATTATACGAAAAAGGGCCAAAACTACCCCTGAAATATTTAAATTCATACAAAAATGCCTTCCGTCCACTTATTTGAATAAAAATGCCCCTACCATTATTTTTTGGCTCAACATTACCCTTATCACTAACAGAAAATTCTTGAAAAAAAGAAAATTTAATTAATATCCACGTGTCACTGTCCTATTGGCCTAACTTAAACTTCATCCCAAATATAATTAAATTCACTCGTAACCTGTTCGAATATTGATCTGCTCCGATTTTAAAATACACCTCTCTCTCCCTGTCTCTTTATGCCTTCTTCTCCTCGTTGCTGCTTAGGCGGAATCCACCGGCGAATCCGTCGAAAAATAGCAAACAAACACAACAGCCCCATCTAATTGAGAAAATGGAACCCATGATAATAAAATAAAATTCAAAAGAAGAAAACAAATACTAGTGAAGAAATTAAATAAAAAATTGCCAACTATTATTAGTACATCATATGAACCAAGTGTATGTGAAATGTGATAATTGTACAATACCTGTTACACAGAGCAGAAAAGCTTACATATTAATAAAGCAAATAGCGAAATAGATTTAAAATAAAAATACACATTACATAAACAGTAAAAAAAAAACTAGAAAAAAAATCCTTAGATTTTCAAGGAGAAATAACAAAAATTAGTAAAGAAAACCCCCAGAAATTTTGAATAAAAAAACTTACACAATAAAGAATAACCATCAAACAAACAAAAATGAATCTAAACTTTTTGGCATAAAGAAGAATATGACACTTCCTTTTATCGTCCATAAAAATAATTAATAGAGAACTCAATTTTGGGTTTGCTTCATGAATAATCATAGATATATTCATAAAAAACGCTCATTAAAACTAAAATGGGAGAGAGAGAGTTATGCTTTAAAATTGGGACAGGCAAATATCTGAGCGGGTATCAAGTGGGTTTAATTATAATTTGGCTTTGGGTTTACGTTAGGCCCATGAGGCGGTGACATTTGGATATTAATTTTGTTTTTTTTTCCAAATTTTTCTGATAGTATCAAGGGTAATCTTGAGCCCAAAAATAACGGCAAGGGCGTTTTTGTTCAAATAGGTAGATGGGGGGCATTTTTGTTCAAATTCCGATACGTCAGGGACAGTTTTGGCCCTTTTCCGAAAACTATATGAAAAAACCCCGAAACAACCCGAAAACTCAAGAAAAATCGAGATTAAAAAATCCGACTTTTATTAGTTTGGTTTGGTCTTTAGATTTAATAACCCGACGCAATTGGTTTGGTTTGGTAATTAGAAAACCCGAACCAACCTGGTCTATGTACAACCCTAGTATTTATTATGGAATAATTATTTATTCAATTTTGATAAAGGTTTAAGTAGACCATATGTTCGTCTGTGTCCTTTACTTATATAGTAGATGATTTAGTGTATAGAGTTTAGCTTATACACGGAAGATTAAATCATCGGTTCTTATAAGTATAACGATTATATTCACAATCTAATAATGAAATTGGACAAACCATCAGGAATGATTGTATCACAAGATTAAATATAATTTATCTTGATTATAAGAATGGTTTAATTCTTATAATTCCGAGGTCGTTTACACATAAGTCAATATTCGGTCAACTTTTCCAACTTAAGTTTTTCAATTATGAGACTAAGTGTCTCGTTTCACTTCGAATTCCTTTCGGACCCGAACAAACTAACCCGATAAACCATAAAATAACTGTAAAACATAAATTGAGTAGTAAATGGGGGAACGGGGTTATAATACTCAAAATGACTGGCCAGGTTGCTACATCTGGATAAGATTTCAGTTGGTCAATGATGAACCTTAAGGTTCATTGAAAGTAGAGGCGCTACCAACTTGTGGATCCTGTTTAGAAGGAAATATGACTAAAATATATGTATGCTCCAAAGGAAAGAGAGCTGGTGATAAGTTAGAACTAATCCATTTTTTATTGTACTGTCTAATGAATATATAGGCAAGAGGTGATTTTGAGTATTTTATGACATTATAAATGATTACTCAGACTATGAATATATTTATTTGATGCACCGTAATTCTGAATGCTTTGAATAATTTCAGGATTTTAAGGCTTGATACTGAGAAGCATAATGAAAATATATTAAATTACTACGATCTGATCGTAGGTATCTAGGACTTCTCTACAAAGTTCATTAGTTACTTATCAAAATAGAAGTTTGCATCTCAATGTTTATACCAGATACTCCATAATAGAGTGGTGTAGTATAAAGAAAAAATATAACTCTTATGGAGATATTTAGATTAATGATGAGTTATTCTGATTTATTTCTGTTTTCGTTATGGATATGCCTTAGAAACTGCAATTACATTCTTATTTTAGTTCTTTCTAAGTCAGTATCTTGGGCCCCATAGAATTGTGGACTTAACGTAAGTCCGGTTTGGGGCAAGTTCGGATATAGAATTGTCCAATATATATATATATATATATATATATATATATATATATTGAAAGGGAAAATGGATAAGATAAAATCAAGGATGAATGTTTGCGCGTTTATTGGATATCCAAGGGAACGAAAGGAAGTTTATTTTATTTTCCTAAAGAAAAGAAGTTAATTGTTAGCACAAATACCAGTTCTCTATAATAGGATTATTTAATAAACTATGTTCCTAGAAGTAAACTAGATTTACAGGAACCAAGCAAAGAAATAACAAATAAATCATCTGAAAATTCAAACGCTCAAGAACATACAACTCCATATGTCGGAATTGATGTTCCATTGCATTTAAGTAGTGGGAGAAATGTTAATAGACAAAAAGAAATTTACTACCTCCAAGTAGTGGGAGTGATGCTGAGCAGAGAACACTACAGGAAGAAGTCATTAATATTTCAATATCGTAAGATAATGAAGATAATATTAGTAGTACTTCATCGTAGTGGGAGAATAGTAAGGAAATCATAGTTTGGTATGTGCTCTTGGTAGAGTTTCATAACAAGATCCCTAAAGAACTTAATACCAAACTAGTTAGTTACGGCAAAGCACTACTAGACAAAGATTGCATTTGAAACTAACTTGGCAAGTTCTTTTTAGCAAAAGCTTATTGATAGAGACTTTTAATAGTTGTGCAAAAGGATAGCTGTGAAAGTTATAGATACATGGTTATGAGTCTAAGTGGGAGATTATTAGGGCATATACTATTAACCATACATTTAGATATAGTATATTCTAATACTTCATTATCATGATTAAAAGTCTAAGTGGGAGATTGTTGGGATATATACTATTAACTATGGATTTGGTTTGAATATAATATTTATTATGGAACAATTGTTTATTCATTTGTAATAAAGTTTTAAATAGATCATATGTTCGTATGTGTCCTTTACTTATATAGTAGATGATTTAGTGTATAGAGTTTAGTTTATACATGGAAGATTAAATCATCGGTTCTTATAAGTATAAAGATTATGTTCACAATCTAATGATAGAATTGGAAAAACCATCAGGAATAAATCTAGTACAAGATTAAATATAATTTATCTTGATTATGAGAATGGTTTAATTCCGACTTCTTGTGCTAGTATATATTAGATGTATTGAACGAACTAAGTAGAGATAAGTATTTTATACTGACTTAATAAAATAACTTTTCTAGCCATTAAACATACTTATACTCTTAATCTTGATATAATTACTATTAGTTGTGTATATTATTTATTGTTTTGATTTATTAAATTGCAAGATTCTTTTGTGGGTCAATATGCCTGGTAAACTGGACAATGATGATATACATTGGCGAAGTAATAGTTAGTTGTTGGAATCCATGTCTCGGTCTAGAGATTGATGACACACCTTTATGAAAGCTTATAAGTTTTTATGTGTAAACCCTGCAGGTGAATTTTGGATCCGTCACATGAAATAAATTAAGCAAAAGTCTAAAGAAAATAATTAATGAATTAAACTGTCAGTAATTTGATTTATTTGATTAGTATCTGAATCTTAACATGGGGAGTTAAATAGGGTTTAATGTAAGAATTTCGAAATTGAACTGAGGAGTGCAGTTACGAATTTTTAGTGGAATAATTATGATAGTATTAATTCGAATATTTCGAATTAAGTTCATAATAGGAAGCTCCGTTAATTAAATATTGTGGTCCCTGTTGTGCTTGAATAATTAGAAATTAAATGGAATTCTATTTCTTAGTGGAAAAGGAAGACCCAACTGGTTTAGGAAAATGTTTTAAACCCTAAAACCTATGGTTATATAAAGGAGGTCTTTTTCCATAAGGAGGCAATGGTTTTTACCATACGATTTTTCTAGGAGAAATTCGCCCACACGAATTTCGCTAATTCCGGACATTATTGGGTCACACAGCAGAAGACTGTGGAATTAGAGAATGATCTCGTGGACGGTTTCACTCTTACCTGAATGCTCTTTTCTCGATCGTGGTCACGCTTCAATAGATAAGTATCGATTTTATGTTCGATTAAAATATGTGATTATGTGTTGTCTATATTACATGCAAGTGATCTTGGCTATTTGCTTTTCGTTGTATATACATGTTTCCCATCATTCTATTCAATGAACGGTTTACTTATTATGTACCTAATTAATATTAGGCTTAACATTTGTAACGCACGGGTGATTTTTCATCCTATTAAAGGTGTTCTACCTTTTGAATTATAGTACACACTTGAATGTGAAATATTATTACATTATCCCCTCACATTTCTTGTCTAATTTCTTGCTTTATATTATTCTATTTGCTCTCCATTCACAATACGTTATGAGCACGATTCCTTATTGTTATCACAATCTTTCAGCTGTCCGGATACCAAAACTTCAGTAGCTGATGCAAAATTGGCACACCATTAGATTCTGTCACCTTGATGCAGTTTTACGGTATTAGAAGCTTGATATTTTGGTATAGTATTCATCTTATAATTGCATTATGAGCATAGAATGAGGTATGTCCCTTATTTATTTTACTGTGATTTGGCTGGTGGGATACAGTAATATCATTTTGGAACTTTCCTTTATTTACCAGCCTAATTTTTAATCATACGTTGGGTTCTATGGGATAATACATAATTACCCTTGTGGTTGAATTACTTTTCTAGATACACCATTTATCTTTGCGGAGATACTATGCTCTTGGACGATTTTGTATACGGGTAAAACCGAACCCACGAGATGCCTCGTCTTCCGATGAAGCAAATTGAGCAAGAGACATGACGGTAGGGAACCTGAGTCGAGACCAGGAGCTCCTCGAGTCGGGGTCCGGGCAAAGCGCTCGACCTCGAGAAGTATAGGGGTCATAACCCGGAGTTCGGTTCGAAATCCAAGGCCTCGAAAAACACTACCAGGTAAGTGAGCACGACCAACAAAAGGCCGTGATATCCATGACCAGCCGCGTATCACGGCGTGGATATCAGCAAGAATCGTCACAGAACCAGTGATCGGTTAAACAAAAGATTTTTTACCTTTCATAGAATTGTACTTAGGATAAAACTCTCCTACTATATAAAGAGAGGTCTAATTATTTATTAAACACACTGTAACACGCATATCAAGACAATATATTATTATTCTATGTTACTCAAAGTTCTAGTTCTTGTTCATCAGTGCTTGGTAAGGGTAGCAAGTGGGCCGGTCCAGGCCCGGGACCGCGGGCCAAATGGTCTAAACGGGCCAGGACCATTTGGCACAGTTTTAGTGGGCCTGGGCCGGTCTCGTGGGCCGGTTCTATGATTTGGGCCCACAAGGTCCGGGACCATTTAGCCCGCCAGGTAGCGGGACCGGACCGGTCCCTTAGCGGGCCAAACGGTCCCAACGGCTATTTTTTTTTTTTTAAAAAAAACTTTTAAAAAAAATATAGTCTTTGGCTATTTATAAAATAACCATTTAACCCCCTCCAACTTTTTTTTAATCCCAAACTTTTTATACATTTAATATATATACTATACTATATATACATCTTATATATAGTAAATAAGATATATATATATCTTATCGAATATAGGTTTTTTTTATATATATATATATATATATATATATATATATATATATATATATATATATATATATATATATATATATATATATATATATATATACATCTTATATCGATAGTATAGTATCTTAAGATGTATATAGTATAGTGTGTATATATATATAAGAGTTATATTCGATATTAAATATTGAATATTAAAATTTAGGATGTTAAATAAAATTTAGGTCACAATTCTATAATAAAATTTACAAAGTATTGCCTTAGATATTTTTTTTTAATATCCTTTTGTTTCTAATATCTATTTAATTTTTTTTTTAAAAATATGTTAGCCCCACTTAGCCCACTTAGCCCATTTAGCCCGCGGGCTAGAACCGTTTAGTCCGGGACCAAACAGTCTCGGTCCCGGGCCGGTCAATACAAAAAGTCCGTTTAGTCCGGGACCGTTTGGCCCGGCCCACTTGGCCCATTTAGGCCCGGGACCGGCCCACTTGCCACCCCTAGTGCTTGGTCATTGTGAGTCCTCGATCGATGACGTATATTTCATTGAGGTTGTTGTTAAGTCCAGTATCACCCTCCTCAAGTGGTTTGATAATTTATTACCCTTTTATCTGTTTAATTATACGCAATTTATTGTTTGTATCGAATTAACCCACGTATCCTTAAAATCGCAAACAAATTTAATTGTTATCCGTTTTCAAGGATAAACAGTTTGGCACCCACTGTGGGGTTAAGGATAATAGTAAAAATTTGATACGAATTTCCATAACACACCCTGGTTTTCACTTGTTCTTTGAAGTCTTTAGTTTCAGGTAAAGGCTTAAAGTGTCGAACTCCCAATCTGCCCCTTTGAACGTGGATGTTGAGTCTCGATACCATGGCAAGAACAACGATGTGGCACCCAGTAATGAGATGCCCCCTGTTGAACCCAATGGAGTTCCATCCGCTGACCCGATCGATGCTAACTCACATGTGGCTATCAATGTAAACTTGCCTACTGATCCTGAGAACAACATCCGTGGGGGAGTCCGACCGGTAGCCCAAAATACACACGACGGTGAAGGTGATGGGATCAACTTACGAGTAATCTTCGAAATGTTGCAGGTTCAACAAGAGGCAATAGGCTAGTTGCAAAACCAGAGCCGCGCCCCCAACAGAGTCGAGCCAGAACCAACCCGGGAAAACGCTCGCAGAAATGAACCAATTGTAGAAAGGCCGAGTGAAACTGAACCCAGGACCAACCCCGAGATTATAAAAATGCTTGAGAAACTAACAAAACAGGTGGAATCGGGAGAAATAAAGATCGAAGCCAATGACAAAAAAGTAGAAACCTACAATTTCAGGGTCGACCAAATCCCAGGAGCACCACCGATACTGAAGGGCCTGGAATCCAAGAAGTTTGTCCAAAAACTTTCCCTCCGAGCACAACTCCGAAGACGATCCCAGAGAAGTTTCGCATGCCCGAAATTCCTAAGTACAATGGAACAACTGATCCAAATGAACATGTAACCTTCTACATGTGCGCCATCAAGGGGAACGACTTGGAAGATGATGAGATCGAGTCCGTCTTGTTGAAAACATTCAGAAAGACCTTGTCAAAAGGAGATATGATATGGTATCACAGCTTATCCTCTAATTCTATTGACTCATTTGCTATACTTGCAGATGCCTTCATGAATGCACATGTCGGGGCCATCAAGGCCGAGACCATAAAGTCAGACCTTTTCAAAGTTAAACAAATAGATAATGAGATACTCAGGGAATTCGTGTCCCGATTTCAAATGGAACGAACGGACCTGCCTCCGGTCGCGGATGATTGGGCCATCCAAGCCTTCACCCAAGGACTCAATGCTCGAAGCTCATTGGCTTCGCAGCAGTTAAAGCAAAATCTGATAGAATATCCGGCAGTAACTTGGGCCAACGTCCATAACCGGTACCAATCAAAAATCAATGTTGAAGATGATCAGCTTGGGGCCCCTTCCGGGTCCATTTATCCCTTCAGAGCCAGTGATAGATCAAAAAGAGGCGTTGATCGTGAACCAAGATCAAATAGAGACCGGTATCAACCATACAATAGAGATCGAAGAGGTAATGTGCCGGGATGAAACCTTGTGAGAAGTGAAAGGAGAGGCGATAGAGGATAAAATAACCGGGGCCTCATGAGCAAAAGTGGTTTTGATAGGCCCATTGGGCATAAAGAAGCGCTAAGGTTATCGGAATACAGCTTCAACGTCGATGTTGCTGCCATCATATCTGCCATCGGATGCATCAAAGACACCAAGTGACCTCGACCTTTACAGTCTGATCCTGCCCAAAGGGACCCCAACTTAATATGTAAATATCATGGCACTCATGGCCACAAAACTGAAGACTGCCGACAACTGAGAGAGAAAGTAGACCGGTTATTCAACAACAGACACCTCCGATAATTTCTAAGCTATCGAGCCAAAAATCATTTCAGGAATAGAGACTCCAATAAGTAGATCGAACAAGAGGAACCTCAACATACATGATTATCGGTGGGGTCGACGTCCTCCAGGGGTCGATGTTAAAGAGCACCAAAGTGTCCATCACAAGGGAGAAACAGACTCGAGATTACGTGCCAGAAGGAACTGTATCTTTCAACGACGACGACGTTGAAGGCGTCGTACAACCGTACAATGATGCACTGGTAATATATGTACTCATTAATAAATCTCGAGTTAAGCATGTGTTAATTGATCCAGGTAGCTCGACCAATATCATCAGATCAAGGGTCGTGGAACAACTGGGTCTACGAGACCAAATTGTGCCTACAGTCCGCGTTCTAAATAGATTCAACATGGCATGTGAGACCACTAAAGGAGAAATAACCCTACCAGTGAACACCGCCGGAACCATTCAAGAAACAAAGTTCTACGTGATCGAAGGAGATATGAGATACAATGCTCTATTTGGGAGACCATGGATTCATAACATTAGGGCAGTGCCCTCGACACTACACCAGGTGTTGGAATTCCCGACACCGGGGGAGATTAAAATAATTTACGGAGAACAACCGACCGCAAATGAGATGTTTGCGGTCAACAAGATGATCCTGATATCCGCACTCTCGACATTAAAGAATCCGAGTTCGATCACCAAGGAAGGAACCAAATAGCAATCACCGATACCGGTCCCGACCAAGCCAAAAATCAAGTAACGGGCGAGGATGATGACTACGGAGTTCCCAGGTCTTTCATAGCGCCCCACGATAGTGATGCCACCAAATCAACGATCAAGGAGATGGAGCAAGTCATATTGATCGAGCCCCTGCCTGATCGGAAGGTATACCTGGGCATGGGGTTAAGTCCCGAGCTCAAGAAAAAACTGATTGATTTTCTTTTAGCTAACATAGATTGTTTCGCCTGGTCCCACCTTGACATGATAGGGATCCTACCAGAAATAACTACTCATAAGCTGAGCTTAGAAAATGAGGCCTCATTCCTAAGTCAAACATGCATTCATCAATGATGAGGTATCTAAACTCCTTAAAATAGGATCCATTCGGAAGTTAAATACCTGGATTGGTTAGCAAACATAGTAGTAGTCCCTAAAAAGGGGAATAAATTAAGAATATTTGTAGACTATAAAGACTTGAACAAGGCATGCCCCAATTGACTCTTTTTCTTTGCCAATATAGATCGCATGATCAATGCGATGGCCGACCACGAGATCCTCAGCTTTCTCGATGCCTATTCTGGGTACAACCAAATTCGGATGGACCCGCGCGACCAGGAAAAAATATCCTTCATCACTAAATACGGCACCTACTGTTATAACGTAATGCCATTCATATTAAAAAATGCTAGTGCCAATTACCAACGCCTAAAATCGGATGTTCGAAGATCAAATAGGAAAATCAATTGAGGTTTATATTGACGACATGTTAGTTAAGTCTCTACGAGTAGAGGACCATTTGAAACATTTGCAGGAAACCTTCAACATATTGAAGAACTATAATATGAAGCTGAACCCTGCGAGATGTGCATTTAGAGTTGGGTCTGGGAAATTTCTCAGATTCATGGTGTCCAACCAAGGAATCAAGATGAACTCCGATAAGATCAAGGCCATAGAGTACATTACCGTGGTGGACAATGTAAAGACCGTACAAAGATTAACCGGGTGCATATCCGTCTTGGGTTGATTTATTTCAAGATCCTTCGACAAGAGCCATCAGTTCTTCTCATTATTGAAGAAAAAAAATAACTTCTCACGGACCCCAGCCCGTCTTTGCTTCACACTCCGAAAGTAGACGAGCAGTTGTACCTGTACTTGGCGGTATCCGAGATAGCGGTAAGTGGAGTCCTTGTTCGGGAAGAAGAAGGTAAGCAATTTCTTATCTATTATGTTAGCAAGACTCTATGCGAGGCTGAAACTAGGTATCCTCACCTGGAAAAATTGGCGCCCGCTTTGCTAAGCATCTCTAGGAAGTTAAAACCATATTTCCAATGCCATCCCATATGTGTCGTAACTACTTTCCCGTTGAGAAACATAATGCATAAACACGAGTTTCAAGCCTAAATTAGCTACAAACCTCAAATTCACAGTCCGGACACGCTCCTCTACCCAAAATCACCCAACGAAGCTAACGGAACCGACATAACTCCATTCCGAAGTCGTCTTCACACAGTTTCGACTACGGTCAAAATCCTAATACTTAAGCTTCCGTTTTAGGGACTAAGTGTCCCAAAACACTCCGAAACTAAAAATAAGACCTCCCGACAAGTCACATAAGCAGAAACAGATACGGGGAGTAATAAATAAGGGATCGTGGCTACAACTCTCGAGATGACCGATCGGGTCGTCATAGTGGACATATGTGGAAAGTAGAATCATAATCAAGAACCCAAGAATTCTGCCCATGACTAGAACTAACAGCAAAATCTTCCCCTACATAGCCACTATTATCAGAATTATTGCCAACGACAACAATATTTATCGAATTATCTATTTTTTACTTTCCTCTTTTCTCCTTCAGCTTAGGACAATCTCTCTTGTAGTGACCTTGCTCCCCACACTCATAATATTTTTGCTTCCTTGCTCTAGACTTTGATCTGACGGTTGACTTTTTCCTGTTAAGGTCCTTTTGTTGTGTTCTTCCTCTAATCACAAGACCCCCGCCCTCAATTCTGCTGTCTAGAAAGCTCTTTTTTAACTCTTTAGATTTTAGTGCATTACTAGCATCTTCCAGTGAAATGTTGTCTTTCTCATATAGTAGCGTATCAGCAAAAGTATCATAAGACGGTGGTAAAGCACATAACACAATCAAGGCGTGATGCTCACTCTCAATTTTGATGAGAAGAAGCCTCGTCATGGCATGGAAGAAATCATTCGGAAAGATAAAATCATGTCTTCTGTCATGACCACGTGCTCGAGTTCTGCAAGGCAAAAGCTATGGAAGATAATTTCCTACTGAGCCTAAAAAGGTATTTAGCTTTTTTCTTTGTCTTCTCTCAGTTTTTATTAATTCAGACTTTAGCTCTTGTTCCTTGTTTTAGTTAAACTTTTCATTGGCAGAGATTACCGTGCCAATCCTCCACAGTTTTTTTATGAAAATCCTTCACATCGCCGCGTATCATTTTGCTCTAATGGGGATTATCTTGCTGGGTGGAGGCCATCATGCTCACATGCTCGTTCAGTATTATTCAGGGAGGTCAATAGTGGCACATTATCTTCAATGGGACATGCCTCTATCATCTTTGGCAGCTTCAAGTTTCTTAGGGTGTTGGATTTGGAGTTCGTGGTTGTGGATTCTTTTTCCACTGAACTTAATCATCTAAGGTACCTCGCTGTTCAAACTACTGAGAGTTCTATCCCATCATCTATAGAAAATCTTTGGAATTTTCAGACTTTCATAGTCAAAAGAACCGAAGGACAGGAAGTACAGTTGCCAGATACTTTTTGGAGACTGATTAAGTTGAGACATGTATGCATTAGTACTAGAGCTTCATTTAATTTGCATAACGCAGAAGAATCTCTTGATGCGAGCCCCTCAAAACTGGACAATTTGGCAACACTGTCCTCACCTTATGTTTCCAGGGCGGAAGATATGAAGAGAATACTGAGCAAAACACCCAATCTTCGGAAGTTAAAATGTGAATTGGGGGATTCATGGGAAAATAGATTCCCTGTGTTAGTGTCTTTACATCGACTTGAAACGCTAAAGGCGCACTTCTCCAAGTTTCCAAAAGTAGGTCCTTCAAGATTAAATTTCCCATTGAATCTCAAGAAACTGACATTATGCAATTTTTATCTGCCGCCTTCTGAAATTTCAATCATTGCCAAACTTGTCAACCTTGAGATACTTAAACTGCAACAAGTTGTTTTTGAAAGGGAGGAATGGGAAGTGATAGATGAAGAGTTCCCTAAGCTCAAGTTGTTAAAGCTAGAAAATCTCGAACTCTCACAATGGAGTGCATCTGATGAAGCCTTTTATAACCTTAGGCGATTGGTTTGAAGAGGATATTCATATCGCAAAGCAATCCCTTATTGCTTTGAGGACCTTCCTTATTTGAAATACATTGAAGTACAATCATGCAGTGAAGATGTCATCCACTCAGCCAGGGATATCACATAAATGTGAGTTGACATGGGGTTCAAATGTGACATTAAAGTCTTTACTTAGCATTGGAATAATGCTTCAGTTTCTTTGCAGTCCCATTACAGGTACAATATTAAGCAAATACTGGCATTTATATTGCTCACTTATACTCCCTTGATTATATTTCTTTACTGACTAGCTCATTTATTTATTTAAATTGCTTTCACACTTTAATTGTGGTAGTATTTCAATATTTTTGGGGACAAGTGACTACATAAATGGTTATGTGGCTTGATCTCCTTTATGCAATTATGGCCAAGTATGTAGAGCACTTACCAAATGTCTCTTTGCATGGAAATTGTTTGACACGTAGATGAACACTTGTCATTTTCTTACACAATACTTACAACTATAAATACTCACTTCCTATATCCTACGAAAACACACCAAAATATTTTGTTCTCTCATGATTGATAATGATTAGTAATCATCACTACAAGCCTTTTCATTTTCAATTACACCTAGCCTTTTGTGTAATCCAATTTCTTTTATAATCTTTGTTTATTTCCTCAGCCCAAACTTGCTGGTATTATTTAATTTTGCTGATTTTTGTATCCTCTAAATAAATAGAGGTATGCTTGTTTAATCATGGAAAAATATTTTACATTGCTGAAATAGTTTCTTAGGACAGTGCCCAACACGACTCAAGCCAATTCGTGTATTTTCGCTCAAATATATTATTGCAATGTTATTGTTTTTTTTTCTCGTGTCATTTTCCTACAATCTAAGAAACTATGGAAAGTAATACTACTACGGAAATTTTTGATGGTGCTACCAATTTTGGTATTGTCTCCGCCGCAACTGTTCCAGTTTTCCTGTCAGATATCCATGGTGTTGCAAATACGTTATTACATCCATAACTTTGGCAGGCACTAATGTCAAAATAAAGGTATGTGAATAGACATGGTTACATAATTGTTGGGATAAATGATAATCTTGCTAAGTCAAAATTAAATTTGACTAAAGCGGATAATATAATTATTGCGGTCATTTTCCAAATAAATAATGTGGTCAGTGTGAGAGATTGAGTGATAGACTCTGGTGCTACTGGGAACATTTGTACAAACAAAAATGAATTTTGTCTTACACCCAAGTTGAGGAAGGAGAATAAAAATGATGTATCTTTGTGACTCAAGAACAACTTACGTTCTTGGGAAAGAAAGTTTTTTTCTCAAACTCACATCTGATAAAACTCTAGCATTAAGTGATGTGTCGCATGTTCCTAATATCCAAACCAATTTGGTGTCTGTGGGATTATTAGAAAAAGTTAGAGTGAAGGTTTATTTTGAGAATGATGAGGCCGTATTGACCAATAATAATAATTTTGTGGGCAATAGATATTGTAACCATGGTTTATTTATGCTTAATATTTCCAACACTAGCAATAAAAATGCATCTTCATCTGCTTATATGGCTGAGTCAATTTCTTTGTGGCATGCTAGATTAAGACATGTTAATGTCGCGTATATAAAGAAAATGCATTCGCTAGGATTAATATCTGGTTTAGACTTAAATAATATTAACAAGTATGAAATATATGTTGAAGCTAAAAGTACTAGAAAGACTTGTATTTTTTTCTGTAAATAGAGAAACTGAATTGTTTTCTTTGATTCACACTGATTTAGGCGATTTAATGTAGACTATGACTAGAGGTGGTAAAAATATTATGTGACTTTTATTGATGATCATTCTAGATTTACTAAGTTGTATTTGCTTAGAAATAAAGATGATGCATTTAATGCTTTTATTTCTTATAAAACTGAGGTTGAAAATCAACTTAGTAGAAAAATCAAGAGAATTAGATTTGATAGAGATGGAAAATATTTATCTTTAAATAATTTTTGTAAAAAGAATGGAATTATTCATGAAGTAACTCCGTCTTATTCACCCGAGTCAAATGGAGTACCTAAAAGAAAAAACATAACATTGAAAGAAATGATGAAATCTATGTTAGTTAGTTCTAATGCTTCTAATAATTTGTGGGGTGAAGCTATTTTATATGCATGTCACTTAACAAATAGAATACCACATAGAAGAACTGGCAAAACTCCATATGAATATTTAAAAGTGTGGGGGTGCTTTTCTAATATTTTTTTGCGTGAACCTAAAAAGAGAAAAATAGGTTCTAAAACAACTGACTGTATACTTATTGGATATGCTGAACATAGTGCTGCATATAGATTTCTTGTTTTAAAAAGTGATGTGCTTGATTGCAATATTATAATTAAGACAAAGAATGTTGAGTTCTTTGAATATATTTATCCACTATCTGATAAAATTTCTTATACACTCGTTAAAACAAATAATGAAATTACCTCTAACGAGGAACTGAGAAGGAGTAAAAGCTCTAGGAAAGAATATTTTTCTTATGGAAATGATTTTCAAACTTTTCTTGTCGATAAAGAAACATAAAATTATTCTGAAGTTATATCTTCTTCAGAAGCTAATTATTGGAAAGCGGCAATAAAAGTTGAAATCGATTCTATTTTGAAAAATAAAACATGAATTTTAATATATTTACCTCCCGGTGGAAAGCGTATTGGTTGTAAATGGATTTTCAAAAAGAAATTTAATCCTGATGGATCTTTTGATAAATATAAAGTTCGAGTAGTAGAAAAATATTTTTTTCTCAAAAATAAAATATAGATTATTTTGATACATTTGCACGAGTGACTAGAATTTCTTCTATTAGAGTTTTAATTACCTTAGCTTCAATCCGTAAACTTTTTATCCATCAAATGGATGTCAAAACAACTTTTTAAAATGGTGATTTAGAAGAAAAAATTTATATGGTTCAACCTGAAGGCTGTGTCATCCTGGACAAGAAAATAAAGTTTGTAAATTAATTAAATCTCTTTATGGCCTTAAAAAAGCTCCTAAGCAGCGATATGAGAAATTTGAACAAGTCTTACTGAGAGACGATTTTTTTTTTAGTGGAGGTGGATAAATGTGTTTATACTAAAGTGGTAGACAATGATTATGTGATAATATGTCTATATATTGATGACATGCTTATATTTGGTACAAGTTTAAATATTGTGGAAAGTACTAAATCATTTATGTCTGCTAATTTTGATATGGAAGATCTGGATGAAGTAAATATAATATTGGGAGTTAAAGTTATAAGGAGTGAAGATGTCATAATGTTATCACAAGTACATTATGTTGAAAGACTTCTAAAGAAGTTCAAATATTTTAATATCACACTTGTGAGTACTCCTTTTGATGCTAACTCTCAGTTGAAAAAGAATAATGATGACCAAGTTGCTCAGTCTAAATATGCTCACATTATTGGGAGTCTGATGCATTTAATGAATTTTACAAGGCCGGATATAGCCTATGTTGTGTGACTGAGTAGATATACTCATAATCCCAATAAAGAGCATTGGTCTGCATTAGTTAGACTAATGAAATATTTGAGAGGAACCATGAATTACGATATCCTATATAGTGGATTTCCTTCTACTTTAGAAGGGTACAGTGAAGCAAACTGGATCTCTGATTCAGATGAGACCAAATCCACCAGTGGTTATGTACTCACCCTTGGTGGTGGTGCAAAATCGTGGAAATAAGCTAAACAGTCGGTCATTGCTAGATCGACTATGAAATCAGAGTTTGTGGCTCTGGAGTTAGTTGGTTCTGAGATTGAGTGGCTAAGAAACTTCTTAGCTAATATCCCTTTAATAAAGGACGTATTGCCTCCTATGTCTATGCATTGTGATTGTCAATTGACAATAGCTATTACGAAGAATAAATCTTATAATTATAAAAGTAGACACATGAAACTAAGTGTCACGACCTGGAATTTCCACCGTCGGGACCGTGATGGCGCCTAACATTTCACTTGCTAATCAAGCCACATTAGAGAATCATTAAACCAATTATTATTATATTCAGTAAATAACAGCCAATTAGCTAAGGTGAAATATAATGCGTGTAGAATAATATAAAAACTGCATTAATTACTACCACCCAGATCTAGAGTCACAATTCACGAGCATTCTAGAATTCACTACAAGTAATAGTCTGAAAGAAATACAATTGTTTGAATGAAAGAAACAGTAGAACAGAAAAGATAGACGAGCTCTCCAAGGTCTGTGAATGCCAACAGATATACCTTGAGTCTCCGGATAGCGGTCCAATAGCAAAAATCTCGATCAACCCGAGCCGGTACCAATATCTACACAGAAAGTGCAGAGTGCAGTATCAGTACAACCGACCCCATGCATTGGTAAGTGTCGAGCCTAACCTCGACGAAGTAGTGACGAGGCTAAGGAAAGGCACCTACAAATCAACCTGTACAATTTAACAGTGTATATACAAATAACAGTAATGAAGGACTAGATAGAAAATATCGGGAGGGGGAAACATATTGGGGGAAATATGAGATAAGGAACTACAGTAGAATGATAACTGGAACAACCAATATACTCTAAATCAACAGAAACAACGAATACAGTAAAGAAAAAATGCACGACATCACCCTTCGTGCTTTAACACCCAATCTCACCATAAAATCAACAGAAACGGCACGGCATCACCCTTCGTGCATTAACTCTTATATCATGACACGACATCACCCTTCGTGCATTAATACTCATAATATGGCACGATATCACCCTTCGTGCTTTTACACTCACAATATGGAACGACATCAGTATTCGTGTATTAACACTCACAATATGGCACAACATCACCCTTCGTGTATTAACACTCTCCCTTACCATAATGCAATGTATAAATAATAACGGGAAGATAGAATAACAAATACAAGCCTTATTTCAATATTTGGTTCCACAATATCAATCGCAACTTTGAAATAAATACTTAATTATCACTAGAAAATCCGTAAACATGATAAGAACGATCAATTTAACAATACTAGTATAAACACGTAGCAATTATGCATAGGAAAGAGACAATATAAGAAAAATAGGAGAAACAGGGAAAATAGGTAAATTGGCGACGCATAAGTACTCGTAACCTCACATATACACCGCTTACATGAATTACACATAACAAATAGTCTTAGGTTCCTAATTCTCTCAAGTCAAAGTTAGACACAACACTTACCTCTCTCTAAAGGCCACTCAATACTCAATCACAGCTTTTCCTCTAAAATCCACCTCCAAACCACTCGTATCTATGCACAAAAAACTCAATAATATCAAATATTGCTAAAGGAATCAATTACATTGCATAAATTTAGATTTCCCAAATATTCCTCCAAAGAGTAAAAAATCGACCCCGCGCCCGCTTAGTCAAAACCCGAGGTTTGGACCAAAATCTATTTACCTATTCACCCCCGAACCCAGTTATATAATTAATTTTGGAATCCGACCTCAATTTGAGGTCTAAATTCCCGAAATTCCTAAATCCATAGTTTTTACACAAACCCCTAATTCTACCATGAAAACTCTAGATTTTAGGTTAAACATTTATGAAATAAAATGAGTAATTAAAAGAAAATAGTTTAGAATCACTTACCAATACTTTGGGGAAGAAAAGATCTCTTGAAAATCACCTCTAGTCCGTTTGGTTCTTGAGTATGTGAAATAATGGCTAAATCACGTTTTTGATTCTGTTTTAAGTGCTGGGCGACAGGGTTCATCGCGTTCGCGATGACACTATCGCGTTCTCGAAGAGTATATGTTGCCAAGCCTTCGCGTTTATGAGATCTTGCCCACGTTTGCGAACGCTACTTCACCCGGCCTTCGCGTTCACGAGACATTGCTCTTGTTCGTGATGAAGGAAAGACCAACCCTCCCCCAGGTCCCAAATGCTTCGCGTTCGCGATCAGCCGGTCGCATTTGCGAAGGGTAAATCCCCCCATCACTTCGTGTTCGCGACCAGGCCTTCGCGTTCGCGAAGAGTAAAAATCAGCCATCCCAGTTTCTACTTCGCATTCGCGAGAGTGCCTTCGCGAACGCGAAGAAGGAACCCAAAAGTCACCAGAATCTGCAGAAAATCAGATTTTCCCGAAGTCCAAAATATCCTGTAGCCTATCCGAAACTCACTCGAGCCCTCGGGGATCTAAACCAAATATGAACACAAGTCTAAAAGTATCATATGAACTTGCTCGCGTGATCAAATCACCTAAATAATACCTAGAACTATGAATGGAACACCAAATCGAATGAAATTTTCAAGAAGGCTTTAAAATTTCTATCTTCACAACCGGACGTTCGAATCACGTCAAACCAACTCCGTTTCTCACCAAATTTCACAAATAAGTCAAAAATATTATATCGGACCTATACCGGGCTTTGAAACCAAAATACAGGCCCGGTATCAACAAGGCCAAACATCAACGAATTCTTAAAAATAACTAAATTTTTACACTTTTAATTTTCATCAAAAATTCATAACTCGAGCTAGGTACTTTTGAATTCGATTCTGGGCATATGTCCAGGTCCCATAATTCGATACGGGCCCACCGAGATCATCAAAACACGCATCCGAGCCCGTTTACCAAAAATATTGATTGAAGTCAACTCAACTTAAGAATTTAGGCAAAAATTCTTACTTTTATCGGTTTTTAACATATAAGCCTTCAGGGCAAATACCCAGACTGTGTACGCAAATCAAGGAGGGTAAAATTGAGATTTTTAAGGCTTAAGAGCGCAGAATAGAGGCTGACTTGGTCAGCCTATCCACAATGACCCAAACAACATCGAACTTCCTCTGAGTCTGTAGGAGTCCAACAACAAAATCCATAGTGATACGCTCCCACTTCCACTCAGGAATCTCTAACCTGTGAAGTAAACCACCAGGTCTCTGATGCTCACATTTTACCCGTTGGCAATTGAGACACCGAGCTACATACACAACTATGTCTTTCTTCATTCGCCTCCACCAATATTGTTGCCACAAGTCCTAATACATCTTGGCGGTGCCTGAAAGATTAGAGTACCGGGAACTGTGGGTCTCCTCAAGAATTAACTCACGAAGTCCATCCACATTAGGCACACAAATATGACCATGCATCCTCAAAACTCCATCATCTCTAATAGTAACCTACTTGGCACCACTGTGCCACACTGTGTCTCTAAGGGCAAGCAAATGAGAATCGTTATACTACCAATCTCTGATTCGCTCAAACAACGAAGACCGAGCAATTGTACAAGCTAGAACACGGCTGGGCTCAGAAATATCCAACCTCACAAGTTTATTGGCCAAGGCCTGGACATCCAATGCCAGTGGTATCTCACCAATTGGAATATATGCAAGGCTACCCAACTAGCTTACTTTCTACTCAAAGCATAGGCCACCACATTGTCCTTCCCGGGATAATACAAGATGGTGATATCATAATCTTTCAATATATCTAACCACCTCCTCTGCCTCAAATTGAGCTCCTTTTGCTTGAACAAATACTGCAAGCTCCGATGATCCGTGAATACCTCACATGGCACGCTGTAAAGATAGTGCCTCCAAATCTTCAGCGCATGAACAGTGGCTGCCAACTCTAGATCATGAACATGGTAATTCTTCTCGTGAACCTTCAGCTGTCGTGAAGCATATGCAATAACCTTGCCACCCTGCATCAATACCACACCTAGACCAATACGAGATGTATCATAATATATTGTATAAGATCCTGAACTTATGGGTAACACTAATACCGGTGTCGTAGTCAAAGTTGTCTTGAGCTTCTGGAAGCTCGCCTCACACTCGTTTGACCACCTGAACGGGGCACCTTTCTGGGTCGACCTGGTCAACGAGGCTACTATGGAAGAAAACCCATATACAAACTAACAGTAATAACCTGCCAATCCTAAGAAACTATGGATCTCTGTATCTGATGGGGGTCTAGGCCAATTCTGAACTACCTCAATCTTCTTAGGATCCACCTGAATACCCTCTACCGATACAACATGACCTAAGAAAGCAGCTGATCTCAACCAAAACTTGCATTTTGAGAATTTAACATATAATTGGTTGTCTCTCGAAGTCTGAAGAATGATCTGAAGGTGTTGCTCATGCTCCTCTCGGCTGTGGGAGTAGATCAAGATATCATCAATAAACACAATCACAAAGGAATCCAGGTAGGGCTTGAACACCAGGTTCATCAAATCCATGAACGCTGCTGGGGCCTTTGTCAGCCCAAATGACATAACTAGAAACTCATAATGCCCATACCGAGTCTGAAAAGCTGTCTTAGGGACATCGGATGCCCTAATCCTCAATTGATGGTAGCCAAATCTCAAATCAATCTTTGAAAATACCTTGGCACCCTGAAGCTAATCAAATAAATCATCAATCCTCGGCAATGGATACTTGTTCTTGATGGTGACTTTTTCAACTGCCGATAATCTATACGCATCCTCATCGATCCGTCTTTCTTCTTCACAAACAACATAGGTGCACCCCAGAGCAAGACACTAGGTCTAATGAAGCCCTTATCAAGCAAATATTGCAACTGTTCCTTCAATTATTTCAACTCTGACGGGGCCATGCGGTATGGAAAAATTGAAGTGGGTTGAGTGCCCAGAGCCAAATCAATGCAGAAATCAATGTCCCTATCGAGTGGTATCCCCAGCAAGTTTGCAGGAAACACCTCTGGAAATTCACGAACAACCGGCACTGAATCCATGGATGGAATCTCCGCACTAGAATCGCGGACATAAGCCAAATAAGCTAGACACCTCTTCTCGACCATATGCCGAGCCTTCACATAAAATATAACCCTGCTGGTAGAATGGCCAAGAGTCCCTTTCCACTCTAATCGAGGCACTCCCTGCCAGGCTAAGGTCATCGTCTTGGCGTGATAATCTAATATAGAATGATAAGGTGACAGTCAATCCATACCCAGCATAACATCAAAATCAACCATGTCGAGAAATAGAAGATCTACACGAGTCTCAAGACTCCCAATGGTGACCACACACGAATGATAAACATGATCTACAAAAATAGTATCTCCCACCGGTGTGGACACATATACAAGATCACTCAAAGAATCACCAGGCACAACCAAATACGAAGCAAAATAGGATGACACATAGGAGTAAGTAGACCCCAGATCAAATAGAACTGAAGCATCTCTACTGCAAACTAAAACAGTACATGTGATAACAACGTCAGATGACTCAGCCTCAGGCCTGGCTGGGAAAGCATAACATCGTGGCTAGGCCCCACCACTATGAACTACGTCCCTGGGACGGCCTCTAACTGGCTAGTCTCCACCTCTAATGGTCTGACCTCCACCTCTAATAGTATGTCCTCTACCTCTAGCTTCCTGACCCCTTCCTCTGGCTGGCTGAGCAGATGGTATAGCAAATGGTGCCGAAACCATGTCACGAGAACTTTGATACTATGAGATGCCCACTACCCGAGGGCAAAATCTAGCAATGTGCCTCGGATCACCACAAGTATAACATAACCTCTGATGTTGTGACTGATGACCCTGAAACTGATCCTGTCGTCCTGAGTAACCAACCTGATAACTCTGGAATGGAGGTGCACTAATAGGAGTTGGTGGTGCACTGTAGGCTAGCTGGTCGGAATAAAGCCTATGAGGACCACGACAACCCGAGGCACTGTGGGATGCCTGGAGTACTGAATAAAACGGCCTGGGAGGATGGCCTCTACCAATATTATCCCTGCCTCTAGATGAGGCACCGCTGAACTCACCAGAATAACGAGGTCTCTTGTCAGACCCCTGACCTCCTGAGCAAGAACCATCTCAACTCGTTTGGCGACATTAGTAGCCGCCTGAAAAGAAATCTCACTTACAGTCTCCTTAGCCATCTACAATTTGATAGGCTGATCAAGTTCGTCAATAAACCTCCTCTCTCTCTCTCTCTCTCTCTCTCTCTCTCTCTCTCTCTCTCTCTCTCTCTCTCTCTCTCTCTCTCTCTCTCTCTCGGTGGGAAGCAGAAGAATAGCATAATGGGCCAAATCTACGAAATGGGTCTCATACTGAGTAATAGTCATACTGCCCTGCTGGAAACACTCAAACTGACGGCGATGCTCCCCTCTCAATGTGATAGGCAGAAACTTCTCTAGGAAGAGCTGAGAGAACTGGTCCCAAGTAAGAGCGGGCGACCCAATTATCTAAAATACAGCAAAATCGACCCATTGGTTTCCACTATACCCATGTTCTATGGAACCTCATGACAGCTGTCAAGATACTCCTGGGGATCCTCTGTAGTAGTACCACTGAAGTAAACTGGGAAGAGCATGGTAAACTTGTCCAATCTCCATAAAGCCTCAAAAGACATAGCTGGCCCATCTCTGGCTTGTGCAGCAACAACTGGATGAACTACTCTGACTGACTGAGCTGCTAGAGCCTGATACTGGGGAGCTATCTGCTCCGGAGTGGGAGTAGTGGGAGTCTGGGCTCCTCCTCCAACCTGAGAAAGGGCTAGTGCCATGGGAAATGCGCTAGTCTGGGCCACACTCTCAATAAGGCCCACCAAACGGAACAAAGCGTCCTGAAGTACTGGGGTGGCAATGAACCTCGCCGGAACCTGAGCTGGTCCGGTAAGAATAGTCTGGGCTAGGACCTCCTCGTCAAGCTCTATCTGAGGCTCCATCGCTGAGGCTGCTGCTCGGGCTCTAGGCTGAGCCCTGCCCCTGCCTCGGCCTCTGGCACGACCTCGGCTTCGACCTTTGCCCCGTGTTGGAGCTGCAATTGGAGGCTATGACTACTGCTCAGCTGAGGAAGTGGTACGTATTCTCGCCATCTGCAAGAGAATAAGAGTAGAAGAGTTCAATCAGTATTGAGAAAATAAAATCGCACGATAGAGGAGAATAGAAGTGAAATTTGTTCCTAAACATCATAGCCTCTAGAAGATAAGCACAGATGTCTCCGTACCGATCCTCTAGACTCTACTAAGCTTGCTCGTGAATTGTGATACTTAGGCAACCTAGTGCTCTGATACCAACTTGTCACGACCCGAAATTTCCACCGTCGGGATCGGGATGGCGCCTAGCATTTCACATGCTAGGCAAGCCAACGCTAGAGAATCATTAAACCAATTCTTATCACTTTCAATAAATAACAGCCAATTAGCTAAGCTAAAATATAATGAGTGCGGAATAATATAAAAACTGCATTAATTACTACCACCCGGATCTGGAGTCATAATTCACGAGCATTCTAGAATTCACTATAAGTAATAGTCTGAAAGAAACACAACTATTTGAATGAAAGAGACAGTAGAACAGAAAAGATAGACAGGGACTTCAAGGTTTGTAAATGACGACAAATCTATCTTGAGTCACCGGATAGCGGTCCAATAGCAAAAATCTCGATCAACCGGAGTTGGTACCAAAATCTGCACAGAAAGTGCAGAGTGTAGTATCAGTACAACCGACCCCATGTACTGGTAAGTATCGAGCCTAACCTCGACAAAGTAGTGACAAGGTTAATGCAAGGCACTTACAAATTAACATGTACAATTTAACAGTGTATATATAAATAACAGTAATGAAGAGCTAAATAGGAAATATCGAGAGGGGGAAACATGCTAGGGGAAATATGAGATAAGGAACTACCTCAAAATGATAATTGGAACAACCAATATACTATGAATCAACAGAAACACCGAATATAGTAAACGAAAAAATCACGGCATCACCCTTCGTCTTTTACTCTCAATCTCACCATAAAATCAATAGAAACGGCATGTCATCACCCTTTATGCATTAACTCTCATATTATGGCACGACATCACCCTTCGTGCATTAAGACTCACAATATGGCACAACATCATCCTTTGTGCTTTTACACTCATAATATGGCACGACATCACCCTTTGTGCATTAACACTCACAATATGGTACGGCATCACCCTTCGTGCATTAACACTCTCCGTTACCATAATGCAACGCATAAATAACAACGGGGAGATAGAATAACAAGTACAAGCCTTACTTCAATATATGGTTCCACAATATTAATCTCAATTTTGAAATAAATACTCAATTATCACCAGAAAATCCGTAAACATGATAAGAACGATCGATTTAACAACACTAGTATAAACACGTAGCAATTACGCATAAGAAATAGACAATATAAGAAAAAAAGGGAGAAATAGGGAAAACAGGTAAATTTACGGCGCATAATTACTCGTCATCTCACATATACGTTGCTCACATGAATTTCACATAACAAATAGTTTGAGATTCCTAATTCCCTCAAGTCAGAGTTAGACACAACACTTACCTCGCTCTGAAGGCCACTCAATACTCAATCACAGCTTTTCCTCTAGAATCCACCTCCAAACCACTCGTATCTATGCACAAAAAACTCAATAATATCAAATATTGCTAAAGGAATCAATTACATTTCATAAATTTAGATTTCCTAAATTTTCCTCCAAAAAGTCAAAAAACGACCCTCGGCCCGCTTGATCAAAACCCGAGGTTCGGACCAAAATCTATATACCCATTCACCCTCGATCCCAGATATATAATTAATTTTGGAATCCAACCTCAATTTGAGGTCTAAATTCCCGAAATTCCTAAATCCATAGTTTCTACCCAAACCCCTAATTCTACCATGAAAACTCTAGATTTTAGGTTGAAACTTTATGAAATGAAATGTGTAATTAAAAGAAAATGGTTTAAAATCGCTTACCAACACTTTGGGGAAGAAAAGTCTCTTGAAAATCACCTCTAGTCCGTTTGGTTCTTGAAAATGTGAAATAATGGCTAAATCTCGTTTTTGATTCTGTTGTAACTGCTGGGCGACAGTGTTCATCGCGTTCGCAAAGAGTAAAGGTTGCCAAACCTTCGCGTTTGCAAGACCTTGCTTGCGTTCGCGAAGGGTACTCCCCCTGGCCTTCGCGTTCGCTAGAGATTCCTCGCGTTTGCGATGAAGGAAAGACCAACCCTCCCCATGTCCCAAATGCTTCGCGTTCGTGGTGAGCCGATCGCGTTCGCGAACGAGAAATCCCTCATCACCTCGCGTTCACGACCAGGCCTTCTCGTTCGCGAAGAGTAAAAATCAGCCATCCCAGTTTCTACTTCGCGTTCGTGAAGGCACTCTCGCGAACGTGAAGAAGGAAACCAGAATACACCAGAATCTGCAGAAAACCAGATTTCTCTCAAGTACAAAACATCCTGTAGCCTATCCGAAAATTACCCGAGCCCTCGGGGCTCCAAACCAAATATGCACACAAGTTTAAAAATATCATACGAACTTGGTCGCGCGATTAAATCACCTAAATAACACCTAGAACTACGAATTGAACACCAAATCAAATGAAATTTTCAAGAAGGCTATAAAATTTCTATCTTCACAACCAGACGTCCGAATCACGTCAAACCAACTCCGTTTCTCACCAAATTTCACAGATAAGTCATAAATATTATATTGGACCTATACCGGGCTCCGAAACCAAAATACGGACCCGGTATCAACAAGGCCAAACATCAACCAATTCTTAAATATAATTAAATTTTCAGTCTTTAAATATTTATCAAAAATTCATAACTTGAGCTAGGGACCTCCGAATTAGATTCCGGGCATGCGCTCAGGACCCATAATTCGATACGGACCCACCAGGACCGTCAAAATATAGATCCGGGCCCATTTACTTAAAATATTGATCGAAGTCAACTCAACTAAAAGTTTTAGGCAAAAATTCTTATTTTTATCAGGTTTTAACATATAAGCCTTTCGGGCCAATACCCGGACTGCACACACAAATCGAGGAGGGTAAAAATAAAATTTTTAAGGCTTAAGAGCATAGTATAGAGTTCTAAAATATAAGTTGACCTTTTGGGTAATCACACTGAGACATGATGTCATAAAATAGTTGTTAAGAGATGGAATAATTTCCATTGACTATGTGAAGTCAGAGATAAATTTGGCCGATAATTCTTCAAACCTTAATAGAGATGGTAACCCAACTTATGTGATTAGAGATTCTATAAAGTAGGTTCATATGGGTAATAACAAGTCGATATTGAAACTGAAACACTAAAAGAGAGTGCTTAACTGCTGCTAATTGAGAGGATGAGTTATAACTCTTAATGAAATTTATAGTCTTTATGGATGGTGTATTTAAAAGCAGTATACACTTGATGAATTCACCTATATGAGAGTAGAGTGGGGCCGATCATATGAGATTTTGGCCTAGTAACTAGAGTTCTCATGAATAACCAGGCACACACATGGCCTAGTGGCGCAAAACCGTGTTGAACAGCAAAATTGTGAGGGTCGAAATGTGATTGATAAAATCTCTGACATACAATATGCATTATTGGTTCATAGAAATATTATATTTCACCAGTAATTCTGTGGGTTAAGTTTTATTGGTATAAGTTTGGTTCATAGTCCTGAAGACACCAAACCTACTGCATTTGGACCATGCAAATCCAACAAGTTTTACTCTTCTATCCATTACTCTTTTATTTGTACAACAAAAAATTGAAATAGTAGGGGACTGGTAGTATTTTAATATTTTTGTGGACATGTGGCTACATAAATGGTTATGTGGATTGATCTCCTTAATTCTATGGCCAAGTGTGTAGAGCACCTACCAAATGTCTCTTTGCAAGGAAAGTTTTTGACAAGTAAATGAATATTTTTCACTTTATTATACAATACTTACAACTATAAATACTCACTTCCTATACCCTCCGAAAATATACCAAAAATATTTTGTTCTCTCATGATTGCTAATGATTAGTAATCATCACTACAAGCCTTTTCATTTTCAATTATGCCTAGCCTTTTGTGCAATCCAATTTTTTTTATAACCTTTGTATTTTCTTAGTCCAAACTTGCTGGTATTATTTAATTTTACTGATTTCTATATCCTCTAAATAAATAGAGGTAGGCTTGTTTAATCATGGGAAAACATTTCACATTGTTGAAATAGTTTCTTAGGAAAGTGCCCAACACGAATCAAGACAATTCGTGTATTTTCGCTCGCAAATATTATTGCAGTGTTATTGTTATTTTTTCTCATGTCATTTCCCTATATTAATTAGTTGTCCTTGAAAATTCTTTCAAATAAACTTTATTTACACCTCTTACTTTGTTCTTTCTTCTTCTTCTTCTTCTTCTTCTTCTTCTTCTTCTTCTTCTTCTTCTTCTTCTTTCTTTAATGATCTTATGTTTTTTCCTTTATTTGATTATTGCAGCTATTCTTTGTCACATAGTTCTGATTGGCGTTACTTGTTGGTCGCTGACGTGATGGTGCAATGATAGTAGGCTAGAACTATGTAGTTTAGCCACTATATACACTCTAAATTTTCTGCACTTCACTAATGTTTGAGCGTTAAATGATAGTAAATTACTTTGATTGAGTATTTTTATGCTTTGCAGGAGCAATTCCGGGCTATAATGAGGTTAAGGAGTATTTTGAGATAATATGGAGCGTTGAAGGCCTAGAGTTTGTTTGAGGATCGAAGGAGGTTAGCGCATTTAAAAAGAACAAAGAAGAGTGTAGAAAATTGCCCAGGTGCGCGACCGCACACTGGGCCGCGTAAGTCAGGCAGAAACTGGCCAAAGTACGTGGCCAGATGCACGGTCACCTGCCCAGGTGCGCGGCCGCGCACGTTCCTCCGAGAAAACTTATTCCAGGGCTAAAATTGTAAGTTCAAAGGCGACTGTCCTTGACCTATATGAAGCCCAGCTCGCCCAAAAAGAGGGTATCTTGGTTTTTAGGAGAATTTCGAAGGCAAGAGCAGGCAAGGAGCAAAACGGAATATTCGGAAACGAGTTTTTATCTTTCTTTCTACCTTTTTTATCATTGATGATGAATTCCTATGTTGTGATTGTTAAAACAATTATGAGTATCTAAACTCTTTATACTAGGATTTGATGGAACCTCTTGGAAGATGAATCTTTGTTGTGTTTAATATAAATTTTCCATTGAAATTTTCTCTACTTGTTCAACTACGGGATTATTGTGGTTGATTGAAAGGCCCTCAATCGGCTATGCCTATTTAGTGTATATTACTCAGAAAAGGGTACACGTTTAGGTAGTTGTTGAACAACATCACTCCTAACATATATGAGGGATCAATACAGAGTGTTTAAAGGTGGGTTTAGGAATAACGAAACCTTGGTTCGTTTGTAGTGAGCGGTAAACTAGTGCTAGTTAGCGTAATTAGGAAGAATACGTTTAGTCAATTGTTGTATTTATTCGAAAGAGAATTACGACACCTAAAGTGCTAACGATCGGTAGAGAGTATCTAGGCGAATTTGTAGCAGACGTAGCAGGGAGGATTCCGATAAGAGGGGAAATCATAACTCTAGATCTTCCAAATCTTGTCTACAACAGTTGCTTTGTTAGTAAAAAAATTTACAGCTTTTTAATTACCTTGTTAATTGTTAGTAAACACTCAAGTCATTATTCAATCTTGTTGGAAGTTGATTATTTGGATTCTTGCTGAACTAAAAGTTGTGATTAGTACGTTAATTCCCTGTGGTATTCGACTCCGAACTTGTAAACTGGATTATATTTACAATGACCGCTTAGTCCTTTTTATAAGGCATAGTTGGGCGTGATCAAATTTTGGCGTCGTTGCTGGAGACTTTAATGGCATTATTAATTACAGCAAAAAGAAGTTCTAGAATTCTTAGTGTAGTCAATTTTCTTTATTTTAAACTAAATACATTGAAATTCTAACATTTGCAATCTTGGGTGCTACAAGTGTATGCCTAGAAACGCCTCAAGAACTGGTGAATTATTCGAAGCATTATCAGATCCTGAGAAAGTTTTCAAGGCATTGAATTGTGCAATCAAGAAAGACAAACAACAACAGAACTTAACAGAACTAACCGGACCAGACATGGAAAATGTAATAGAAAATCCAAACAACAGAAACAATGTGAATGACCCAAACAACCAGGGTGTGGTGCTTCTTGTGCCAGAAGTATCCTTGTATGATTGGGCACAACCCACCGCCATAAATCTGGCAACCACAATTGCAGTCCCTCAGATACAAGCGGAATCATTTCAAATCACAAACAACATGCTACATTTGTTGCAGAACAAGGGACTATTCTCAGGGTCTCACATTAAAGATCCTCATCAGCATTTGAAAAATTTCCTGTCGATATGTGTCACTGGAAGCAATAAGGCTATTGTTATTTCCATTCTCGGTGACGGGAGAGGCTCAGACTTGGCTCAATTCACTCCCCGTAAATTCCATCACTACTTGGGAGGAATTAGTCAAGCAATGTTTGAACAGGTTTTACCCACCTAATAAGACTGCCAAACAAGTTGACGAGATATTGAGCTTCAGGCAGAGACCAACAGAGACACTACAAGAAATGTGGGAGAGGTTCAAAGTTATGCTAGTTAAGTGTCCTCATCATGGCATTCCAGATCAGATGTTGGGGCAAAGGTTCTACATGGGATTGGCAGACAGCTTGAAGGTCAATGTTGATGCTTAAGCAGGAGGATCATTTTTGAGCAAATCATTCAGAGAATGCAAGATTTTACTCGATAAAATGGCTCAGAACTCAGGATGGATGACAAGAGACTCTACGATCACTCCTGTTGTTCACTCATTGGCTTTGGATCCAAAAACCTCAATAGCTGAGAATATGGCCACTCTGATGACGCAAATAAGTATCCTCACCAAAAAGATTGATGAATCAGGCTAGAAGCAGTAGGTACACATAGTTGACACAACTAATGGGGTTTATGTACACCATGCATCAACCAACCATATGTATGCTCGTGGAGTGTGGAAGGTGACAACCAGAACTATCATGAGAATATGAACTATGTGGACAACTATGGAGGACGGTGGCAGGGTGGTCAGAATTGGGGGCAACAGAATCAGCAGTATAGACCAGCACAACAGCAGTATAATAATGATAACAATCCTGGAGCAATGAGACCACAGGGTCAAGCTGTGCCTTACCAAAGACAACAAGGCTACAATCAGCAAAATCAACAGCTGGCTTATCAACAGCCTCAACAACAACAGATAGTGAGACAAGATGGTGGGTTGTCCGAAATTAAAGGAAAGTTGCAACAACTGATTGAGTCCAATGGAAAAATGCAAAAGAAGGTCGAAGCATATGACTCAGCGATAAAAGGCATTTAGATTCAATTAGGGAAGTTGTCCATGGCTCTGAATAATCACACTCAAGGGATGTTGTCCGCATAAATGCATGTTAATCCAAAAGAGTAGGGCCCGAAGCAGCTTATGGCGGTGAGTTTAAGAAATGGTAGAGATCTTGATCTAGAGCAAGAAATTGGTCGCGAAAGCCGACCAACTGAAACACTTGTGCCAGTACCAATCGAGGTAGATGATTCGACAGGGTTAACAGAGGTGACGGCTCAACATGCACCAGCTGAATCTAGCAAAGAAGAAGAGGCTACGAAGGAAACTGAGCTAGTGAAAGAGAAGGCAGTAGAAACAGAGCCCGAGCAGGTTCAAACTTAAATCACAGGAAAGAAACGACCTCCAACACCCTTCCCCCAGATATTGGCCAAATATCATAAAGATGAGCAACATAAGAAATTCATGGAGATGTTGAAGCAAATCCAGGTGAATATTCCATTGATTGACGCCTTGAAAGAAATGCATGGTTATGCTAAAATGATGAAGGACTTGATGTCTCATAAGTTCGACTGTCAAGACTTGGCCACGGTTACACTGACTCAGACATGTAACGTGGTTATGACAAGACCCATAGCTGAGAATCTGTCTGACCCAGGGAGTTTCACAATCCCATGCACAATAGGCAACTATGTTTTTGCTAAGGCACTTTTTGATTTGGGGGCGAGCATAAACCTGATGCCCTTGGATATTTATAAAAGGTTAGGCATTGGAAGAGCAAGACCCACATCCATGTTACTACAGCTAGCCGACCGAACTGTGAAGAGGCCCTCAGGTATACTTGATGATGTGCTGGTGCAAGTTGAAAAGATCGTGTTTCCGACAGATTTTGTCATTCTGGACTGCCGGGTTGACGAGGAAATTCCCATAATTTTGGGAAGGCCATTCTTGGCCACCGGGAGAGCTTTAATTGATTGTGAAACTGGGGAGCTAAAGATGAGACTGAACGATGAAAAGATAACGTTCAATGTGCAGAAATCTATGCAGGGACCCAGTGAGTTTGCTAACTGCTCTCTGATAGAGGCTGTGGATGTGATTTTGGAGGAGGAAAATGAGACTCTGAACGCAAAAGACCCTCTAGTAGCCTGCCTTATGAACTTAGAAGAAATGGATGGTGAGGACTTGGCGGAGTAGGTTTTGGCCCTTGAAGGGTGAGGGTACTGGAAAAGAGAGCTCGAATTTGAGACCTTACACTTAGAAGAAAGAAAAACACCTCCAGCTAAGCCATCAATTGAGGAGCCACCACAGTTGGATCTAAAACCGTTACCGTCTCACCTCAGGTATGCCTTCTTGGAACCTAAATCCACTTTACCTGTTATTATCTCATCCAGTTTGTTGGATGTGCAGGCAGAACAACTTTTGCACGTGTTAATGGAATGCAAGACTACAATTGGCTGGACCATTGCAGATATTAAGGGGATCAGGCCGGCATTGTTTTTGCATAAGATTCTACTGGAAGATGGGCACAAACCTTCCAAACAAAATCAAAGAAGGCTGAACCCTAACATGAAAGAAGTGGTGAAGAAAGAAGTGATCAAGTGGTTAGATGCGGGAATCATCTTCCCCATCTCTGACTGTAACTGGGACAGGCCAGTTCAGTGTGTGCCAAAGAAGGGTGGACCGACTGTAGTGCAAAATGAGAATAATTAGTTGATCTCAACTCGTACAGTCACGAGTTGGCGAATTTGCATGGATTACAGAAAACTGAACACAACCACCCGGAAAGACCATTTTCCCCTGCTATTCATTGACCAAATGTTGGATAGATTGACAGGGAAGTTTCACTTCTGCTTTTTGGATGGATATTTGGGGTACAATCAGCTTTCAATAGCCCTTATGGTTGTCCAACGAGACAGGACGGGACGACATTTAGCCGGGACAGTGGCGGGACGGGATGAAACGGGACGGGACAAATGGGACAAAACGACAGGCATATACCGTCCAGCTAACAAACGGAATGGGATGGGACGGGATGGAACGGAACGGGACCTGACAGGTTCACGGGCCTTAAGTGCCGTTTTAAAAATAAAAATAAAATTTATTTAAGCATTAAATTTGGCAACGACTATTCTTTTGACAATAAACCTAAAAGTTAAAAAGAAATTAGGAAACTAAGTAAAGAATTATAAAATATTAAAACAAAAGACTTGTAATGAAATATTCTAGTAATTATAAATTTATAATAGAGTTATAATTTATTTAATATAATTTCAAGCCATTAAGTAACTAAGTAAGCGTGTAAGACAATTCATAAAAATAATTCAATGCTTAGAGCCTTTTATTTTATTAATAGAACTTTCAAATCTCACATACAAATATAATTCTTTTGAAGAGCATCTAATCTACGCAGCCACCTTCTAGGAAGGGTTTTATTTGAACTAGGCCTCCTAGTAGCCAATTACAAATTATCATACTAATATTTGTAAGCTCCTATATAACTTTGTTGTAACTTATCTATAATTTCTCTCGTACATTGTTCTGGAATTGGCAATTTTGATTGATGTTCCATGAGTTCCATCCCGTCATCGCTCCCAGTGCTAAGTATCTCATTGTATTCTTCTTCTTCTTCCCCAGTGGTTAAATTTTCAAAACCAAGATTTTTTCTTTCTGAATTAATCCAATCTCTGAATAATACGAAAATCTCGCTGTCCTCCGCTAATGAATGTCTTTGATCTCCGATTTGAAATCTTGCCGCACTAAATGCACTCTCCGATGCTACTGATGATGCTTGAATAGCCGAGATATCTCGGGCCATTATTGAAAGTGTTGGAAAATACTTGCCACCTCCCTCCACTATGCCAAAAGTTGTTTGTTGCCTTCTTCGTCTTTAATACTTTTCAATACTTGATTAAGATAACAATCAAGTTCATCATCAGTAGAAGAATCAAAACATGTTATACCATACATATCTTCCTCACGATCTCTATCTTTGTTACAGGGGCGTAAAACAGTACCAGAAGCAGGGTCAAGCTATTGTTGTAAAAAAATTAAAACCCCTGCTAGATCCTATCACGACCCAAACTCCCACCACAGGAGTCGTGATGGCACCTAGTCTCTAAGACTAGGTAAGCCGATTTTCATTGCATTTTTAAGCCATTTCTTTTTAATTAAATAAGTAATCAAACTAACAGCGGAAATAATTACAATATACAACCTCCCAAGACTGGTAGTACTGAGTCATGAACTCTAACTAAATACATAGAATGATCACGAGGACCGAATATACAATACTGTTTGATTACAAGTTAACAATACACTGAAATGAAAGGACTCCAAATAATTGTGATGATCAAGAAGCTCTACCTTGAATCCTTACGATCCTGCTTTAACTCTGCTCAAGTCCGTTTTCTTCAATACCTGGCTCTACACAAAAATGTGCAGTTTTGTGCAGTAGTGTAGAGTGAGCACACCACAGCGGTGCCCAGTAAGTATCAAGACTAACCTCAATGGAGAAGAGACGAGGTACAGTCAAGACACTCACTAGTCTAATAACATGTGCAATATAATATACAAAATAATAGGAAATAAATAATAATAATAAAGGCAGGATAAAACAACCCGTGATATGCACAACAGACAACAAGAATACCATTAATATCATTCAACAATTAATATGCACAATTACACCCAATTAAATCAAGCCCTTCAAATAAATGTCTTTCACATAGTTCTTCCAGATAACTCTCTTTCAAATATAATTTTCTCAAATAATTATTTTTCAAATATAGTTCTTTCAATAAATCTTTTCAAATACAATTTGCTCAAACAAATATCTTTCAAAATACAATTCTTTTATATAATACTTTCTAAGTAAAAATCCTTCCAAATAAATATTTTGAATATAATTCTTTCAATTAAAAAGTCACCATGTGACACCTCATTTCAAAATCATCAAAAATACGGGTCTCGGCCCATTTTCATACTTTTCGTAAATACGGGTCTCAGCCTATTTTCATATTTCCACGGCACCTCGTGCCCATAATTAAATCATCATATTTGCCCGGCACCTCGTGCCCTCAATTCATCTCACAACTGCACGGACAATTCACGTGCCAAATATCATTATCATTTCATCACAGCACCTCGTGCCCATATTTTATATCACAACTGCAAGGACAATTCACATGCCAATATCCCCATTTCAAATCACAATTCACTGTACCTCGTGCCCACATTTCATTTTATAAACCGCCTGACAATAGTCACAGGCTCCCAATTTCAACACAAATCGGATTATTATCAATTTACTAACAACAAGGCAAGTTGCACAAGGCATAAAAATAAACACACAAACATCACAACATCACATGAAAATTGTCAACACCAAAACCCCACATCTTCACATATCGTCCCTGACAATAGCATCTCGTATCGCTCCTATTGCCACCTATATCGCTCCTATAGCCACCCTTATCGCTCCGCCCACACAATATCAATAGCCACCATTATCGCTCCTACTGCCACCCTTATCGCTCCTATAGCCACCCTTATTGCTCCGCCCAGACAATATCAATAGCCAACAAACACCGCAGTGAAATGCCACCCTTATAACCACATAACATCAACGGTGAAATGCCACCCTTATCTCCCCAAAATAGCAACTCACACAACACAACAATTTACACGGAAAATTATAACAACATAACAAAAATCAATTCATATCACAATTTGTCCAATGGCCACAACCAAATTTCAAAGCTACAACCAAGTCAATTAATTTCACAGCAAATAGCCAAATGATCCACACAATGTGTAAAACATCCAAAAACAATCAATAGAGATAGAAATTACTCAACATAAAGCAAAGTCTTCATAAAAGATCAAATTTTTAATAATTATATAAACACCTCTTCTTAAGCTCATTTAATTAATTATTTGCATAGGGGAAGATCCAAAATAGAATTAAATTCCTATAATTATCAAGCCAACAAATTCACGAAAGTTCATAAATAATCAAATAACAATCACATCACATTATCATATAACAACAGAGTCAACAACAAGAGTTTAGGCACAACAAGTAGATGATTAAATATATGCCAACCATTATTCAATTTACTACACAATATGTTCAAGACTTTAACTCCATAAAATTTGCACATATAAACCAAGTACGTACTCGTCACCTCGCGTACATAGTTTTCAATTACCCAAGTTGCATATAAGACTCAATGCCTAAGGGGAATTTCCCCCACTCGAGGTTAAGCAAGACACTTATCTCATTGAAGTTATGCCGATATTCCAAAATCGCCTTCTTTATTGAATTGACCTCCGGGCCGTTCAAATCTTTCCAAATTAATTATATAACTTCATTAAAATTCATCGAAAATAATTACGGATAATAATACTTCGACTTAAAAATTTATTCCAAAAGGTCAACAACAGTCAACGCGGGACCCCCCTCTCGGAACCCGACATAATGTTCATGAAATCCGAACACACATTCCGATACGAGTTCAACCATACCAATTTCATCAAATTCTGATACCATTTCATCCCTCAAATCGTGATTTTTCATTTTGAAACATTTTCTTCAAAAACCACCCTTTTCCTCAACTCAAAACACAATTTAAATGATAAACATAAAGATAGAATCATGGAAATAAATAGATTCTAGGTGAAGAACACTTACCCAATCGATTTGCTTGAAAACCTCACAAGGAATCGCTCAAAATCGAGCTCTATAAGTCAAAATATGATAAAAATGGCCTAACCCTCGATTTGGAAATCTTATATTCTGCCCAGGTGATTGTGCATCGCGAACGCAGAGAAAGGATCGTGTTCGCGAAGAAGAAAAATGAACTTCCCAGTTCTGCTTCGTGAACGCGATGGATTGTTCGCAAACACGGAGAGGAAAAATCTAATGGCCCACGACTGACTTACGCGAACGCGAGCAAAGGGCCGCGAACGCGAAGAATAAAAATAGGAAACCTTCGCAAATGCGAAATGCTCTTCGCGAACGCGAAGAAGAAACATGAGGCTGCCATGAAGAGCTTCGCGAACGCGAGTGTCTAATCGCGAACGCGGTGGAGGAAAAGACAAACCTTTACGAACGCGATGGGCTGAATGCGAACGCGAAGAAGAAGTATAAGGTGGTCAGCAGTAACACTTTGCAAACGTGAGGTGATCCTCGTGAACGCGAAGAAGAACACCAGAAAGCAGAAACAACAATTCAAAAATAGAACGAAATGGTCTATAGCCCATCTGAAACACACCCGAGGCCCCCGGGATCCCATCTAAACATACCAACAAGTTCCACAACCTAACACGGACTCGCTCGAGGTCTCAAATTACATCAAATAATGCCGAAAATACAAATTGCACCACGAATCGAACTTATGAACTTCCAAAACTTCAAACTTCTAAAACTTGTGCCGAAACCTATCAAAACAACCCGTAATGACGTCAAATTTTGCAGGCAAGTCCCAAATAACATGACGGAGATGTTTCAACTATCGGAATCACATTCCGAACCCGTTATCAAAAAGTCAACCCCCGGTCAAACTTTCCAAAAATTCGACTTTCGCCATTTTAAGCCTAAATTGGCTAGAGACCTCAGATTTACAGTCCGGACACGCTCCTAAGTTCAAAATCACCCAACGGAGCTAATGGAACCATCGGAACTCTATTCCGGAGTCGTCTTCACATAGTTCTGACTACGGTAAAAATCCTAAAACTTAAGCTTCCGTCTTAGGGACTAAGTGTCCCAAATCACTCCAAATCATCCATAAATCAAACTCGACCACACACATGGGTCATAATACATATTGCAAGGCTGCTCGAAACCTTAAGTCACTGAACGGGACATAAATTCTTAAAATGATAAGTCGGGTCGTTACAGATCCACTAGGAGTGCTAGCACCGGTGCTATTTGTCCGGCTTCTATTTTATCTTGTATCCATAAAGATTTGTGATCCCTACCTAAGTGCCTAGTTAAACCCCCCATCCCACAACTTTTGGTGTGCGCAAATCGTTGCTTACATATTTCACATGTAGCACGTTGATTGACTTTATAAAGTTACATAATCTAGTTGTTCTCCAAAATTAATATTATAACATGCGGGGGGTTAGAAAAATGAAGTTTCATCAACATGAGCCATTTCATCTATATGTTTTTTAATTCTAGGAGAAGGGTTAAGATTAGGATTAGGACTAGGATTAGGATTACTACTACTTTCACCTTTACTACTTTTTTACTAGTTTTTTTAAATACGCCAAATACATTTTTAGGTGTCATAACTTAAATACGAAATTAAATAAAAAAGTTAACACAAAAATTAAAAACACAAATGAAATAAAAAAAATAGAACACGTAAAATAAACACAAAAATTAAGCACTTAAATGATGCGCAAAAAAATATATATTAACATTAGGAGATGGAACGAGTGAACCGTGATTAAATATTGAAACTTGATGAAATTTCCCAAACTATTGCTCCAAATACTTGACGAATTAATTTGAAGCTTGAAATTTGCTCCAAATATTTGCCCCAATACTTGAAACTTATCACTTGATTGTGAGAAAATTGAGAGAATAATATAGATAGAATGTAAGAGATTTGAGAGAGAATGATTAATTTTTATGAGAAAATATGAAGAAGGATGGGGGTATTTATAGTAGAAAATAGGACCAAAGTATAATTTAATAAACTTAGGGGTTATATTAAAAGTTTGGGAGGGGGGCAATATGGTCGTTTTTGGCCATTGGTAACGGCTATTTTTGTAGTTGTAGTCGTTGCCCAACGACTATAATTCAAAAAAAAAAAGGATGCGGGACGGGACAGGATAAACGGGACGAAATGGCCATCTCATCCCATCCCGTATCTTATTTGACATGGGGCCATCCCGTTTAGAATTAAGTGGGATGGGACCAGGCCGGGACGGCCCGTCCCATTGGACAGCCTTAATAGCCACCGAGGATAGAGGGAAAATGTCATTTACTTGTCCGTATGGCATCTTTTCCTTTTGGAGGATGCCGTTTGGCCTATGCAATGCACCGACCAACTTTTAGAGATGTATCTTAGCCATTTTCACTGATATGGTTGAAGATATTATGGAAGTCTTTATGGATGATTTCTTAGTGGTGGGGGATTTATTCGAAGACAGTCTTCACATTTAAGAAGAGTGTTGAAAAGGTGTGTGGAGACAAATTTAGTGCTGAACTAGGAGAAGTGCCATTTTATGGTACAAGAAGGTATAGTGTTGGGACATCGAGTGTCAAGTAAGGGTATTGAGGTCGACCATGCTAAGGTTGACGTAATTGAGATGTTGCCATCGCCCACTTCGGTCAAGGCAGTAAGAAGTTTCCTTGGGCACGCCGGTTTCTACAGGCGGTTTATAAAGGATTTCTCTAAAATTGCTAACCCATTATGTAAATTCCTTAAAAAGGATCATTCCTTTGTGTTTTCTGATGACTACAGGTTAGCATTTGAGGATCTGAAGAAGAGACTAGTGACTGTACAAATCATTGTTGTACCCAACTGGGAGCAACTGTTCGAGCTCATATGTGATGCGAGTGACTATGCTATAGGGGCAGTTCTGGGGCAGCGAAAGGACAAATCGGTGCACCCAATTTACTATGCAAGCAGAACATTAAGCGGTGCACAACTCAATTATACCGTGACTGAAAAAGAGATGTTACCAGTGGTGTTTGCATTCGACAAATTCAAGTCTTATTTGATTGGTTCAAAAGTGATTGTTTATACTGACCATGCAGCACTTAGGTACCTGATAGCAAAGAAGGAGTCAAAGCCACGCTTGATCCGTTGGGTTATTTTTCTACAAGATTCGATTTGGAGATCCGCAATAGGAAAGGGGCAGAGAACCAAGTGGCAGACCACCTTTCAATGTTGGAGGGAGCTGAAAAGAAAGTAGATGTAAAAGATATAACTGGGACATTCCCGGATGAACAATTGCTAGTAGTGGCAATAGAAGAGGCACCATGGTATACAGACATTGCAAACTACCTGGCGAGCGGTATTGTCCCCTATGACCTTTCCTCTATCCAAAAGAAAACGTTCTTTCGTGATTGTCGTATGTATTATCGTACCGCTTTCAAAACTTCGATTGGCATGTCGCCGTACAAATTGGTATTTGGGAAAGCGTGTCACTTACCAGTGAAGTTGGAGCATAGAGCCTTGTGAGCATTGAGGGGGTTGAATTTCGACATAGAAGAGGCAGGTACAAGTAGAGTCTCTGAGTTGCACGAGTTTGGTGAGTTTCGCTACCAGGCTTTTGAGAGCGCAAGACTTTATATGGAGAGAATGAAGATGATGCACGACAAAAATATTATTGAGTGGAACTTTAAACTTGGAGATATGGTATTGTTGTACAATTCAAGATTGAGGTTGTTTCCAGGCAAGTTGAAGTCAAGATGGTCGGGACCATTTTGTGTGGTAGAGACGCATCCAACTGGAACCGTCGAGATTACATCGGAAGATGGCTCCCGCAAGTTCAAAGTTAATGGACAAAGGCAAAAACATTACCAGGGCATGGTTGAGGAAGACAAAATGATCTCGACCGTGTACTTGAAAGATCCATGATAACGGATAACACGAGTCATGTCGCGGCATTAAATCAGACACTTCTTGGAAGGCAACTCATGAGTTGGTTGTAATTCGTCATGTCGCGATGTTAAATCAAGCTCTACTTGGGAGGCAACCCAATATGTTTTTGTGTTTTCATTAATTTTCGTGTTTGATTTTGAATTGTGGAAGTATTAACGGGTTTTTCAATGTGCATGGATGAATGTGTGCGGGCTGGAATGATTCGGGTGAAGAAATCAATTTGAAGAGGGGCTAAAAGTGGCATAAGTCAAGAAGTTGATACTTTAAACGTGCGCGGCCGCGCACTGGCCGCGCATATGGCCGTACATATTTGGACCTTCACTGCCACACGTGCGCGGCCGCGCACTGGGTGCCGTGTTGTAGGGTATTTAATTAGTTAATTTTATTTTGTTTATTTTTCTTTTCTCTTTTCTTTCTTATTAATTTGTTTTTATTTTAATATACACGCCCCTCCCCTCCTCCCCCCCCCCATTCTCCTCTCCTAAATCTGACCCACCCTTTAAACACAAGAAACAAAACGCCCAACCCTTCCCTTCCCTTCTCCCTAATTTAAAAATCAAAACCCTACACCCTTCCCCTCATCTCTCCTATTCCATCACCTCCCAACCCAAATCTTCACAAGTTCTCTCAGCTAAGTGTCATGTTTCTGTTTCCCTCTTAATTTAGTTCATTTTTTCTTTTTTCTTTTCTTTGTATTGTAGTAGAATTCATTATTGTTCTTTTCTTTTCTTTGTATTGCTAGTATACTTGTTTGTATGTGAGGTGATAGTTGAATTTCACCTTGTTGGGTTGGATTAGACTTTGGTATATTTGTGGTTGAATTGTGGTTATAATTGGGTGTTTGGGGAGTTTGGGTAAACTTGCGCATCAAGTGTTTGTACAAATGCCACAGTGAGTTCAAGATTTTAATTTTGTGACCAAGTGTGCTGGTGAAGTATGAGTAACCACTCTTGGTTCATACATCGTGCCTTTTACTGATAGGGGCATTTGTTTCAGGTAGTATGATGCACTCCAAGAAACGAATAACCATAAATGCCTCTTCTAGCGGTCACACAGGCTCATTCTGGTCGCGGGCCTCGACCAATGCGCCCTAGTATAAAAGTACCAAGTTCGTATCAAGTGCGGCCCAGGAACGTTTTGGTCATAAGGCTCCCAAGAAACCCATACCATAGAGGGGAACTAATATTGGGTCCCTCCAAAATGAATGTCCCAATAGATATCGTGAATTGGATCGGCGCGGGCTGGGTATATTCTTTGAAGAACCTGATGAAGCCAATTTAATGATTGTGCGGGAGTTTTACGAAAAATGCCCGGAACATGTGAACCATGTCTGCACGGTACGACAGAAGAGTGTGGATGCATCCATCAAGGCCATTAGGGGGGCTTATCGGTTGCCAGTGTTTGGGATAAATCCTGAAGCAGAAGACTAGTATGACACCTATAGCAGAGAATCAACCTCGTGGAAATTGTTCTTTAGAACAATATGTGTGCCCAACAAGGAAGTAGTGTGGATTAAGCAGGGGCGAAAGTTTCATTCGGCATCCCTCACCTTTGAAGGGAAGTGTTGGATCTATATCATCAATAGCCGCCTGCTGCCTTCTTCTAACACCGCTGAGGTGAATGGTACCGGGGCTGCACAGATCTGGTGCTTTATCAATGGCCATGAAGGAAAGGTAATTCTTGACCTCTGTGTTAGAGTAAGTGAGTAAGTTGTAAATAATGCATGATGTTTGTGAGTCAATTCTTGAGGTGAAGATGTTACACTACTGTGCTTGGTATTTGTGAAATATTCTTGGTATGATGAGTTAGGAAAGTCGCTTAGTGACGTTGTTTCTATGTAAAGTATGGTTTGTTTGTTAGGGGACGAGCAATGATTTAAGTGTGGGGTATTAATAGTAGGCTAGAACTATGTAGTTTAGCCACTATTTGCACTCTAAGTTGGATGTACTTCACTGATGTTTGAGCGTTAAATGATAGTAAATTGCTCTGATTGAGTATTTTTATGCTTTGTAGGAGCAATTTCGGGCAACAATAACGTTAGAGAGTATTTTGAGATAATATAGAGCGTTGAAGGCCAACTAAAGGCTTATGGAGTAAATTGGCAGTTTGTTCGAGAATTGAAGGAGGTTAGTGCATTTAAAAAGAACAAAGAAGAGTGCAGAAAATCGACCAGGTGCGTCGTCGTGCACCGACCGCACACTGGGCCGCGCAAGTCAGGCAGAAATTGGCCAAAGTGTGCGGCCAGATGCGCGGTCACCTGCCCAGGTGTGCGGCTGTACACGTTCCTCCGAGAAAAAAATATTTCAGGGCTAAAATTATAATTTCAGAGGCGACTGTCCTTGACTTATATGAAGCCCAGCTCGCCCAAAAAGAGGGTATCTTGGTTTTTAGGAGAATTTTGAAGGCAAGAACAGGCAAGGAGCAAGACGGAAGATTCAGAAACGAGTTTTTATCTTTCTTTCTCCCTTTTTTTATAATTGATGATGAATTCTTATGTTGTGATTGTTAAAATAATTATGAGTAGCTAAACTCTTTATTCTAGGGTTTGATGGAACTTCTTGGACGATGAATCTTTGTTGTGTTTAATATAAATTTGCCATTAAAATTTTATCTACTTGTTCAACTACGGGATTATCGTGGTTGATTGAAGGACCCTCAATTGGTTATGCCTATTTAGTGTGTATTACTGGGAAAAGGGTACACATTTAGGTAGTTGTTGAACAACATCACTACTAACGTATATGAGGGATCAATACAGAGGGTTTAAAGGTGGGTTTAGGAATAACGAAACCTTGGTGGGATTGTAGTGAGCGGTAAACTAGTACTAGCTAGCGTAATTCGGAAAAATACGTTTAATAAATTATTGTATTTACTCAGAAGAGAATTACGACACCTAAAGTGCTCACGATCGGTAGAGAGTATCTAGGCGAATTTGTAGCAGACGTAGCATGGAGGATTCCGATAAGAGGGAAAATCGTAACGCTAGATCTTCCTAATCTTGTCTACAATAGTTGCTTTGTTAGTAATAAAATTTACAGCTTTTTAATTACCTTGTTAATTGTTAGTAAACACTCAAGTCATTAGTCAATCTTGTTGGAAGTTGATTATTTGGATTCTTGCGGAACTAAAAGTTGTGATTAGTACGTTAATTCTCTGTGGGATTCGACTCCGAACTTGTAAACCGGATTATATTTGCGGCAACCACTTAATCCTTTTTATAAGGCATAGTTGAGCGTGATCATGCAGTCATTGATTTGTGTTACTTCGTTTTTCCACTCCATGTTGTACTTCTGGGGCCATGGCAATATTAGTTTTATGTTCATTTTTTGGATAATACATTATTTCCCGGGGTTGAACCATTTTATGAGATGCACCTTTTATCTTTATGGGATCGACCCCCTTAGTGAAATAAATATCACCTTCAATGCTTATGTGACGTAGAGAGTGCATTTTTCCAACCCAACACGCGTCAGTAACAATAAAAACAAGACAAAAAAGGTTTAGATGGGACCCAACATCTTCATTTTGACTCCATATCCACTCATTTTCTTTATTTTCTTCTTCCACCCTACTAATAGTCATTGAAGGCAAAACTCAAGCTTTTGATAGTAGCAAACCTGTTGTTGAATGTGAAAGAAAAAAAAGTAGAGAAAACAAAAGAAAAAAAATAAAAAAGAGATGAACTTATGATATAAGCGCTTACATCGGCATTCGTATGATGTAAGTGCTTACAACGACATTCTTATGATGTAAGCGCTTACCTCGGCAGGGAATTCAAATGCCTATAAAAGGTGTATGTATTTTCATTTGCATATCATCCCTCAACTTCTTATTTCTCTCTTCAATTAATAATGAGTTATTTTTTGTGTGGCCATGGAGTAGGCAAAATTGCCGAACCACGTAAATCTTGTCTTGTCTTGTCTTATGCAATTTATTATTTTTCTTTTTTGAATATTTTTTCTTCTATTAGCCTGACACATTTCCCAACAGCTTTCTCATTCCGATTTCATCAAATTTTCCTTTTCATCTCACATCTACATTCCATCTCTAATATCACTTTGCATCATTTTTGGAGCCATAAGAAAGCGCACACACAAAAAAAAAAAAAAAAATTGCTTTCGAATATCCACAATTAAATCCACCAAAATTTTAATAAAATGTTAATTTATAAATTGTTAATAAAAGAACCTTCCAGGCATTATTCTACTATCACAAACCAGCCCACTTCTTCATTCTTCATTTGAAAATTCCCCCTATCATCCACTGTTATTTGCAAACAAATTTACAAATAGTTAATAAATTTACTTGCAAAAAACGCAACGGAAAAATATAATCTCTTTATACCCCTTACATCGTGAAGCTTATTAGATGTAACCAAAAGATATTTGAATATAGTAGCAAGAAATTTTTATGGCCGAGATTTGAGAAAGTGGGCAAAATCTATTTTCAGGTTAGTTGATCCTTTTTCGACCGGTCTACCATATTAATGGAGGATCTCACCATTTATGCATACATATTCTTCAAAACATGTGACAATATAAGATTTGGTCAATAAAAAGGGAAAGGAAAGAAAAAAAAAAATTGAAAAGAATTTTGTGAAGGTCACTTTCTGGGAAGAAGGAAACATGAGGAAGATAAAGGAAAGAAAAAGAAAAATATTAAAACAAAAAAATTTAGGGAAAGAATATGAAAAATGAATATTTGTTTTAAATGTACACGTTCCAAGCTCGTGTACTTCACTGGTCAACACAACTGTGGTTTTGGCTTAGTAAGGGTGTAATAATTCCGTTTTGAAATTTGTTTACCATTGAAAATAAATAACAATTAAATTTATTTGCGATTTTAAGAATGAATGGGTTAATTCGATACAAACGATAAATTACGTAAGATTAAACGGATAAAAGGGGTAATAAATTATCAAACCACTTTAGGAGAGTGATACTTGACTTAACAACAGCCTCAATGAAATATCTGCCCTCGATCCAGGACTCATAATGACCAAGCATTAGAACTTTGAGTAACAGAGAATAATAATATATTATATTGATATGCGTGTTACAGTATATTTAATAAATAATCAGACCTACTTTTATATAGTAGTGGAGTTTTACACTAAGTACAATTCTATGAAAGGTAAAAAATCTCATGTTTAACCGATCACTGGTTCTGTGCCGATACATGTAGAGATCTACGTCGTAATACCCGGATGTTCACGGATATCACGGTCTTTTGTTGGTCGTGCTCAGTTACCTACTAGTGTTTTTCGAGGCCTTTGGGATTTGAATCCAACTCAGGGTTATGACCACGATACTTCTTGAGGTCGGGCGCTTTGCCCAGACCCTGGCTCGATGGGCTCCTAGTCTCGACTTTGGTTCCCTGCCGTCGCGTCTCTTGATCTGTTTGCTTCATCGAAAGACGAGGCATCTCATGGGTTCGGGTTTACCCATATACAGATAGTCCCCTCATTTCTCGAAGAGTAATTTTACGGATACGATGAGAAACGACATGAGCACCTTGATTCCTTCCCCAACACGACGTAGCAGAAATGACAAAAGATTTGTCATAATGACTTCAAAAGCGTGTCAACCGTCGGCAGAATGTCCTTGGATACGAAACGGTGCGAAGCCCCTACAAATACTCCCCTCTTTCGTTCATTTTTTACTTTTTGACCAAGCTTCTACCCTCGTACCTTCAGGATATCACTGCCTCTCATCCTACCTTAACATTTTTACCTTCGTTCTTCAAGAGTTTTCACCAAATCACAAGTTTACATTTATCTTTTACCCGAACCAGCATGTTTGGTTTTCTCATCAAGCTTTTGCCCTTCATATCCTTCTTTTTCACTTATTCTAACTTAGATAACAATGGCGAAGACTTCTAAGACTGTTCTCCAAAATGTTGCAACTTCCTCTTCAAAACTGACCGCCGAAGCTGAGGAGAACGCTCCCGATGTGGTTGACCTTGAGAGATCCTCTACGGTCATGGCTACCGATGAACCGACTGTCGAGCCTCCTTTGAACATGTTCGTCCCCCGGGGTTGTTCGGTCACTGGTTACTTTAAGGTCGAAAACCTTCATCGGTGCAAGGCCGATGCGAGGCGATATCCCGGTACATTTGCTCAATCACCGAGGAAGTTCTCTCTGTGGTTCGCAAGGACTGTGGCTGGGCGAATAAGGACATAGTAATCCCCGGGCCCGATGACGACATTACTACAAATGTGGAGGTGTATCTAAGTGTTTACACTTACCCCTTCATACTTGTCATGCCCCCGAACTTGGGGGGACGAGACCGGCACCCGGTGCCTCACATATCTTTGCGTACCAACTTGCGACTAAGGGATTATGAACATATAATGTCATACTTTGTCCATGGGCCACATTGCAAGACAATTGCGAATGCTGACTAAATATCAATATAAAGCTGGGCTGACAAGGCCGTCATAACTACTACAGCTGACAAACCAACAAAATGTACATAAAAGGCCTACAAGCCCAACATACTGCATTAACTGACAGGACATGTCTACAAGCCTCTACTGATGGATATACTGTGATCGGAATAGGGCCCCGACCTATTCATAATATATATACATATATACATAAGATGTTCGTAAAGCTCTAGACCCGGCAACTCCGAAGGGCATAGAGCTTACTGATCAAGCTGAACTCGGACAACACCTAATGAGGAGGTCTACCGTCTGTCTGTCTGAACCTACACGCATGAAATGCAACGCCCCCAGAAAAGGGACGTCAGTATGAAATAATGTACCGAGTATGTAAGACAATATACTGAAAGTTGAAACTGAACTGATAATATAATAACTGAAAGTAACTGGGAGTCAAAGATAATCTGAAGATATGCTCACCTACTAATATTGACTCAACTCTCTTAATATAGTAAGTAAAATAGTTATCCGGCGTTATAAGGCTCGGTTATATAACTGCTCTACTGTAGTAGGCTCGCTCATAGGCGCTCGGCCATACTAGGCTTTGTATCTCGGCCAACTAGGCTCGCTCATAGGCTTTGTATCTCGGCCACAGTAGGCTCGGTATATAACTTACCATCTAATCAGAGGTTGCCCAATAGGGGCCTGCCCATCGATTATAGCTCGATGGTAATGAAAATACTGTAATACTGTATATATAGGCTCTCTACTCTCTTGACTGGAATAAGACAATACTCAATTAAATATGAAATCCTGATAATGAGAATACTATAATTTATGAGACTAGGATAATGTATATAAATTCGGGAGTATGCACTTCTCTTTATGCCTCGTTATCAAACACATGTAATTACGAGATCATGCCAATATAAGGAAGGGCTTAGCCTTAACATACCTGAACCGATTCTCTTGACGATCCCTCTAACACATGTCTTTTGCAAAAACACGTAACGGCGGATTGAAGTAGGGAAAAATCCATATGATATTCTTGAGAAAGATTGCACCGTACTCCCTTAGAATCGCAAATATAACGCTTTATCGCATCAAGAAGTTTCAAATAAATTACTTGAGTTCTATTCATATGAAAACTCCTAAGCAATCAAGGTATGAAAAACTCTTATCTTTTGACGTTTCAATTGTCTTAGCAATATCAGCTTTTGTCACTTAGAAGATGTATTAAAGACCTCTTATTTTTTAGATTTGTGGACCCCAGCTTTTTGTGATGACTTGGCCATAAAATCTCCTAATTGTGACACCAAGTATATGACTTAAGAGTCATATTTAGATAAAGCTTCTTGGCTGCCACATTTTTGGCTAAGCTTATCCAAGATCTTAATTTATTTAATTAGCTTAATTAACTTATTAATTCCCCACTAATCTAATAATTAACCAATTATTCACATAATTAAAAATTATCTCAAATTACATAAAATACTACTCACTTTTAATACACTTTATACACCTTACTATCATGGCCATGTGGTACCTTGTATGGAACTAGTCCATAAATACTGGATATTTTAGCTTGGGCCGTATTTTATCCCAAAATGTCAAAGTTTGACGAAATTTCTTTTTTTCGATTTGCTTACCTCTCGCCTTCATGAATTTACTGATCACTTGTTTGAAATATCATAATGTTTATGATCTCAAAATAATCTCATTCCCGAACTTTACATCGATTACGTTACGACGAAACTTTAACATACGAAAATGTGGGATGTAACATCATTCCTCCCTTTGGAATATTCGTCCTCGAATGTTGACTGATGCCCTTATCATTTTCATAACCTATGTCTTTCGAATACTTTAGTACTTTCCTTGCCATATAGGCAACTGTTTTGTGAATAAATTCAAAGGCCAGGGTATTCCCCTCTTTAGGCCTCTTTCTTACACCACGACTCGTGGTCAGAATCCTTCCAATCTCGTAACTGTCTTTACCTTCTGTCATGCAACCTATACGACTATGACCTTGTAAGTGTGTCTATGCGACTCTTCTCTCCCTTTTTCATTCAGCTTTTAGCTAATCTCTAGGCTTCACTTTGTAAACATATACAGAGCTTGATAAGATGTCCCTCTGGGAATCTATGAGTATATTGAAGTTCTTCGCTCGGTACTTTGTTGAACTTATGAATATCGTTATACCTTATTTCATAGGTCTGTTTATCCATCCGTATGAATTTACTGCCATAACTCTTACTTTGATTTATCGTTACTGAGGTCTGCTACCAAACTCCAGGTTACTCTCATGTTTATCCTATATGTATAAATCTAAGTCCTTTAATGCTTCATCATTACTATTCATCTTAAGAATGGTGGCCTAATCTCATCTCATAGTTTTTGACTTTCGTCCATCCATTGTTGATTCACCTCAATATTGATCTACAATTTACCACTGATAACTTAAAATTTCTTACGTAATATATTGTCACTAGGGCTCACGTCTCATTGGGGAAATATCTGAAGTGATTAGACTGATCCACCTAGGGGCGATACTATACTTCAATAACCATATTTCATAGCATCCCAATGTGATTTTCCTTATGAGGGTATTTTAATCCTTTACAATTCATCAAATCATTACTCAATCGAAGGCTCGAACGTCATCCTTTATCTATCACAATTACACCCTTATTCTATTACCAGATCATCATTCCATCTCTTTTAAATTCTACTACTCTTATACTCCCTTGAGTATATTTAGGCTATACTGAACTTTCTATAATTCTTATTCTCATGGGCTTAATTTCGAGGACTTATCCCTTCTCGTCACCTTCTCATTTTCCATTTCTTATCCTTACTCCTGTCTTCCTAAAACCTTGTCGCTTTACCATACTTTAGCTTGCGACCTACACATATCTATTTATACTACTCGCAACCTTCCTTCAACTTGCTTGTACCATAGATTTCCTTGTGTTATTCTGGAACATCAAACGAGACATTGCATCGTCTATAACTCTTCTTTATTCTCTTAACTAGTCCTCTCGATACCTAGAAACCATATGCTGGATGATATGCCACTGACGATATCGCTATCATTCTTGGATACTGAATCTCGCTGCTTCTAGTCTTCTATCCGAAGTATGGACTATTCACAACCTTCTGCATTGAGTATCTCGTACTTTGTTCACCTTTACTTTACTTACCTTAAAATCTTGCATCACATCTTTTATTTCTTTCACTACCTCCCTTCCAAATAGGTATAATTTACATCCACACCTTGAAGTTGTATTATAATACTTGCACCTCTAGTGCATACACAGTCCGGTGGGAGTTTCATACTGACTTCTTGTCAGTATGGTACTCTTCTAACTGGCTTTCTCATAGAGCCGTTATAGAATATGGTTGTTGTACTATTTCTCTTGTACCTATGATATTAAGAGTGACTCTGCTATGTTCTCAATCACGGTTTCTATAAGTTTTTGGGTCTAATAATCAGACTCCTGATTTACTTCATTAATGTAACTCTTTAATTTCCTCTTCCTTCTGATCTGTCTTTATGTAGGCTTAAGCTATCTTCGGATTTGCGGCTCATGGTATTAGTTATTATTTTAGCCTTTCATGGACGCTTTGGAATATCCATGATACAATCCTCTAACAATTTAATTTGTTGTCTATGACTTGGACTCAATTCTTTCTTTTAACTTATACTGGAGTCTTCTATGGCTGTATGATTGTCAACATATATGTTGCATGGATAATACTCCGAACTCTTAAGTGCGTTCATCATGTAACTAAATCTTGATTACTAATCGAATAATTCCTTTAGTTCCTTCTTAACTTTCTTTAAATGCAAGCAATTTCTTTTCCTGGTCGTCCTGCCACTTGTTGCATAAATAATTGGCTTATCTTAGTGACCACACATATTGGAATTCCATACAACCAATATAATCTTGAATATCACCTTTTGATTTTTTTTCTTCTTCCTGTTCATTAGCCACGATAGGTGCCACTTTCTTATGGAGTGCGTACAATATTTTTATGAGACTTGTTCTTACAAGACCATTTCCTCTTTGGGTCACTGTGCTTAGGTTGAAGCCTCATTCCTTACTTCTTCAGCTAGTCTTTCATTGTAGTACTTAGGGAGGACCCTCTAATTCTTGCAGGGCTGCGAGTTTATCACATCGTATTGTTTTTTTTTTATGTTCGTACTCACCTATAATTATCCTTCGTTACTTACCTCTACACTTATGTGCTCGTACGGTTGCTTCTGAATTAAAGTTTTGACTGTCTTCCTAATGGGACTCTCTTTTATTTCCGTAACACTCATACGATGCCTTTAACTACCTAACTCCTATCTGGATATTTCTCAAGGATCACGATGTCAAATCTGCGATGCTGAATTTCCCATGTTGGGGTTCACTACGTTTATCTTGCACGATCTGTTGATTTGTCTGTAACCTCTTGTCTAGCTATGATTAGGATCTTCCTGAATCAACTGCTAACTACTCGTTGGCCCATTCTCATATTAATATTTCGCATTATCTTTCTTGGGTTATTTCCTTTGTCTTAACTTTCGTCTCGCACTGGCTCCTTATTTATCAAAAATATCCTGGGCCGGAACCCTTACTTCCTCTCCTTGACATCGTGTTTGCATAATATTCAAGAATCGTAGCATATTTGTAGGATTTGGATAAGTGCAATCCCATTCCTTGCTCATATCGTTTTTTTGCATTCTTCCTTCACCATTCTGTAGTTAGTAGAACCACTTAATTCTGACTTAATGCCACATCACCCATATTCCCCCCCTTTAGGGGAGTACTAAGAGTTGGAACCACGAGGATCTACCTATAGATGTTTTACCTTTTCATCTTTGGTATTTTTTCACATCATCGATGACCCTTGCTTGCCTTGCGATAATCTTTCTGTATCAAGGATAACGGAATTTCCTTACTCGTGAGGGTGACACTTAGTGTAACTGGCACATACATTCCCTTAAGATTAACTTTGCTCACATTGCTTGCTTTAGGGAAGTGTCTTCCTGAATGGCCATTCTCTGAATTTTTCATGAATCTTTTTGTGTTGTCTATTCTATTATCATCGGAACCAAATCTGAAATTCTCATGATGTCGACCATTATCAAATCACTCAGTCCCTAATCCATGTTTAGTTTATCTTGTTCGCCAGCCCATACTGATTTCTATTACTCTGAAGGTCCAGCTTTTCCATCTGGTAATCACGTTAGAGTCACGAACTTATTTCTCAAAATAAGGATATAACTTTATGGCCTATACTCTTTTGTTGTCTCAAGGCCTATCACCTCTCGTTTCTTCCTTCACCTGACTATAGACACTGTAATACTGTAATTGTTTTTATCTACCGTTGTCATCCATGTATCACACCTTACTCATAATGCTACTTATCTCTCTCCTTATTTCCCCGCTAATATTTCTGCCTATCACTTTCTTTTGAAAACTTCAACAAGACATTCTTTTGCTTTTAGCTCCCCTTACTTCATCCATTGGCTCTTCAGTTTGCCTAGCATTCTCGCTCTACTAGGGACGGGATCCATACTAAGGTAATATTTATTCCATCCAGGATTCCAGGGCCTGTCTTTGAACATTCTAGTATTCATATCTAGTTGTACTATTCTAGAGTGCACCATCTAGGTGTCTCACAAGGAGATATATTAGCACATTTGCTATATCCTTCGGAAATGTCAACTAACGCAAATAATCCATTCACCATTTTGGATTACTCTAACCCAAGCTAGATCCTGATATCCCGTCCTTCCCTTAAACTACACGTTAGCCCCCATAGGGCATAACTGAAATAGTTGTGGCCAATTGTACATACCTCTGTTACTGTTGAAGGTAACTCAAAATGCTTATATCTCTTTTCCTGAATTGTAGATAATGTTCATCTTTACTAACTGGGTACCCCGTACCCTTCTTCACCTTACTTATTTTACTTGTTGAAATGTGTATCTATCTTCTAAATCTCTCATTGTCTTTTACCATTGGGGTGGATAGATATTTTTGCCTTAAGGCTCATTATCAAGAAACTTGAACATCTTAGTATCTACATATTCTGCTGGAGAGCTTACATTTACTCATCATAAGCATGATACAAAATCGAGTTCCTCTAACTCAATTCTTCCACAGCCATATTCAATCCCTTACCAACTATCTTTCTACATGCTGGTATCGTTGTATTACGAATATAATAGAATTTAGGAATTTGAATTTCTACGACTGAGCTCTACCACATAATCTAGAGTAAAAAGAAAGAGTGACAGTCCTAAATGACCTGTAGCCTCCTGCTTACAAGTGTGGTGCACAACACACCCATAAACAAGACTCTACTAGACAAGGCTTGTAGACTCCCTAGGACAGAACTGCTTTGATACCACTTTTGTCACGCCCCGAACCTGGGGGGCGAGACCGGCACTCGGTGCCTCACCTATCCTTGCGTATCAACTTGTGTCTAAGGGATTCTGAACATATAATGTCATACTTTGGCCATGGGCCACATTGCAAGACAATTACGAATGCTGACTAAATATCAATATAAAGCTGGGCAGACAAGGCCGTCTTAACTACTACAGCTGGCAAACCAACAAAATGTACATAAAAGGCCTACAAGCCCAACATACCGCATTAACTGACAGGACATATCTACAAGCCTCTACTGATGCATATACTATGATCGGAACAGGGCCCCGACCTACTCACAACATATATACATATATACACAAGATGTACGTAAAGCTCTAGACCCATAAACTCCGAAGGGCATGGAGCTTACCGATCAAGCTGAACTCGGGCAATACCTAATGAAGAGGTCTACTCGTTTGTCTGTCTGAACCTGCACGCATGCAATGCAGCTCCCCCAGAAAAGGGACGCCAGTACAAAATAATGTACCGAGTATGTAAGGCAACATACTGAAAGTTGAAATTGAACTGATAATATAATAACTGAAAGTAACTGGGAGTCAAAGATAATCTGAAGATATGCTCACCTGCTAATACTAACTCAACTCTCTCAATATAGTAAGTAAAATAATTGTCCGGCCTTATAAGGCTCGGTATATATAACTGCTCTACCGTAGTAGGATCGCTCATAGGCGCTCGGCCATACTAGGCTCTGTATCTCGGCCAACTGGGCTCGCTCATAGGCGCTCGGCCACAGTAGGCTTGGTATATAACTTACCATCTGATCAGAGGTTGCCCAATAGGGGCCTGTCCATCTATTATAGCTTGATGGTAATGAAAATACTGTAATACTGTATATATAGGCTCTCTGCTCTCTTGACTGGAAGAAGACAATACTCAATTAAATATGAAGTCTCGATAATGAGAATACTGTAATTTATGAGACTAGGATAATGTATATAAATTTGGGAGTATGAACTTATCTTTATGCCTCGTTATCAAACACATGTAATTACGAGATCATGCCAATATGAAGGAAGGGCTTAGCCTTAACATACCTGAACTGATTCTCTTGACAATACCTTTAACACATGTCTTTTGTGAAAATACGTAACGGCGGATTGAAGTAGGGGAAAATCCGTATGATATTCTTGAGAAAGATTGCACTGTACTTCCTTAGAATTGCAAATATCACACTTTATCGCATCAAGAAGTTTCAAATGGATTACTTGAGTTCTATTCGTATGAAAACTCCTAAGCAATCAAGGTATGAAAAGCTCTTATCTTTTGAGGTTTCAATTGTCTTAGCAATATCAGCTTTTTGTCACTTAGAAGATGTATTAAAAACCTCTTATTTTTTAGATTTGTAGACCCAGCCCTTTTGTGATGACTTGGCCATAAAATTTCCTAATTGTGACACCAAGTATATGACTTAAGAGTCATATTTAGATAAATCTTCTTGGCTGCCACGTTTTTGGCTAAGCTTATCCAAGATCTTGATTTATTTAATTAGCTTAATTAACTTATTAATCCCCCACTAATCCAATAATTAACTAATTACCCACATAATTAAGAATTATCTCAAATTACATAAAATACTACTCACTTTTAATACACTTTATACACCATACAATCATGGTCATGTGGTACCTTGTATGGAACTAGTCAATAAATACCGGATATTTTAACTCGGGTCGTATTTTATTCCAAAATTTCAAACTTTGACGATATTCCTTTTCTTCGATTTGCTTACCTCTCACCATCACGAATTTACTGATCACTTATTTGAAATAGCATAATTCTTATAATCTCAAAATAATCTCATTCCCGAACTTTACATCGATTAACTTATGACGAAACTTTAACATACAAAAATGCGGGATGTAACAATACTGGGCCCAGTGGACCCGGTTGTTCTGGATTTCTGTAGGAGGTACGAAGTGTGCCTCGGTCAGATCCACCCATCGCTAGGGAGGATCGTAATCCTCTATCAGTTCTTTGTGAATAAGATCGAATCCTACTTGTTCACCATCGATCATCTACTCCGCCTGTACAGTCCCCGAATCTTTCGGGGGGACTGATAAATCTCGTACGATGGGATAGCAAAGCCCCATTTTCAAGCACCGACGAGGACCGAGATCGGGGTTGGCAGAGACACTTTGTCTGGGTGAGTACCGTTGATATGTTACCTTCTGAATTTAGGCCATTCCCCAAGAAGTAGAATGTAGCACGTAAGTGTCCTTTTCTTTTACATGTCGACTGCATGTTTTACCTCCCATTTCCTCATCGGTATTTGTTGTGGTGCAGTCCTTGATCAAGTTCCAAATGCTGTTCTTCGGCTCAAGGAGTGGATCAGGGGCATTTGTTCGTAGATGCCTTATGCCGAGCGATTGTAGCACGAGATCTTGAAGGGTCGTTGGGAGGCCCGTTCCCACGGTAATGTTTCTCTTCCTGAATAAGTAGTACTACGCTTTCTTTTTTAGCACTATGTTCTCATTCTTTCTCTTTTCTTTTTCCAGGCTTGCCTAAGACTTTCAGCTCGGGCCCTTAGTAGGGGCAAAGACCTTCCCGCTGATCCTTTTGGTTCAGGGCAGCCCTGGGACGCAACAGGAGTGCCCGAGGAGGATGATCTTTATTAGCTCTCGAATTCCTGACTCGGACTCGCTTTACCAGCTCAGGGATGAGCCCGAGGAGGATGATATTTTCATGGCCTATGAGCCGTCTGTCCCTGAGGAGAGGGTGAAAATCGAGGGGGAAACAATGGAGGCTAATCCCCATCAGGTTCAAGAGGCTGGTGCAGAAGTGAGGGCCGAGACTTCTCGAGAAGCCAGCTCCGCCCTGCCTAGTGTTATAGAAATTTCGGGGTCACTTTCGTTTACAAAGTCCATGTTTGATGAAGCCCGAGCGACGAAGGAGAGATCCAACAAAAGGGCTCATGGCGCGGAAGATCCCCTTTGTTATGTTTTTATGGTGTGGACTCAACCGATCTAGAAGACTTCTCCATATTGGGTGATTTTGAGGTACCAAGTAAAAGTTCATCCTCAGAGGTCGGTGGGCCGAACTCGAGCCCAAAGTTAATCAATTTGTTCCTCGCCCAGAGCATGGATCCCGGCCAGAAGCGGTCAGTTATCATCACCATCCTGGAGGATGCCCGGGTTCTTTCCGGCCCTGTCAGAGTAGCTAGCTGCCTCCGGTGCCTGGTAACTGAAGAAAACCAGGCAAAAATGAATGCGGTAGATGCGGTGTGTTTGTTCAATGAAGCACAGCAGGCACTGAACTGGGTAAGGCGTCATTACACTCCTTTGTCTTTGAATTTAATTTTTGATAGATCTCATGCCTTCTCCTGTTCATATTTTTGCAGGCCTCGGTGTTCCATCATGAAGTCTTTCTCCGATACCGGGCTGAGGCTAACCAGTTCGAGGCTGAGGTCAAGGAGCTTGCTGAGAAAAAGGACATGTATAAGCTTCTCAGTGAGCAACGTGAAGAAGCAGTCAAGAATCTCCAATCTGAGTTGGACGTGGCTCAGAAGGAACATACTGACCTGGTGAAACATGTATAGATCTTTGAAGTTAGCGATGACGAGTTGGACATGGCGACTAATGGACAAAACCCGCAGGTTTAGCAGAAGGTTGACATGATTGACCAACTTCGACCCGAGATGGACGAGGTCAAGAACAAGGCCGAAGAGTAGAAGGGAAAAGTAGACCAATTGGCTTCGGAGAAGGAGACTGCCCGAGAGCAGCTGGCCTTGGTGGAGGTCCAACTTCGAGTGGCGATGGAGAAAGCCGAGGCCCGGGCCAAATAAATCAAAGACCCCCAGTCTCAACTGGGCTCGACTATCGCTGAACGGGATGCCCCTCGAAAGGAGCTGGAAATAGCCAAGTTAGTGATGGAGACAACCCGGGCTGATACTGAAGAGATGGTGGCTCAATACAGAACTGATGCTGAGGCGACCCAGGACTGCCTGAAAGTCACTGTTGAAAACATGAAGTGGCAGTCCCGAAGAGAGGATTTCGAGGAGATCCATGCCCGGGATTTCGACCTGTCGGTCGAGATCGAAGATGCTAAATGGCTCGAGGCCGAGGCAAAGAAGCTGGCTGACCCCAAGGACGAGGAAGGCTCTGAGGACTCTAGTGAACCTGAGGACGGAGAAGACCCCGATGGCCCCGGTGACGAGGCTGGCTCCGGTGGGGATCAGGCTTAGGTGCCTTAGAGAGTTTTCTTTTGTTTTTGTATTTTTGTTCATTTTGTTGAGGTTGTTTGGCCTATGTAAAGATCTTTATCGATATATATATATATATAAGGCTTTCCTTTGACAATTTTGGAGTTAGTTTCTTCGATTTCTTCTTTATTATTGCAAAGATTTCCAATGCCTTAGCACGAAACAAAACATAGTAATAGGGTCTTGTTCGGAGGTTCGAATAAGGCTCGTTCTCGATGTCATTTTGTTTGAAACTCGTAGGGGCTTGGTATGACCTGAAGCTTTCCCCAAAGTGCAAACTTAATATTTTTAGATTATAGTTTTGCCGATGGTAGCTTTTGAACCGGTTTATAATTTTTGAAGGCCTTATATTTTGATTACGGGCCTCGGACGTCTCCGGGTCATTTCTAGGATGGTCATAGCCTTTTAAATTTGGGTATTGCCTAATAGGTTTATTGATACCCATTTTTGCCCTCATATCTTTAAAAAAATATATATGCCTTCAAAATAGCATTTTATGTATCATTATTTAGTTTATAAACCTATACAAGCATTTTCTATAATGTTTCCATAATTATTAGAGCTTTAAATTAATTTTTCTTATATTCTAATTATAGATAAAATCCTTTAAATTAATTTTGTGATGACTTAGTTGCCTAAAATAATTGTTTTGCACCTATAATATATGTTTCAAATATTTTATTTCATTCCATATAATTACATTAGTATTTTTAAGCTATTTATCTAATTTTTCAATAATGGCCTATATTCTACAAATAATTGCGTTTATTATATTATTTATGCCAAAAGTAACATTCTATATATTTATAAGGCTGAATTATTATTTTTAAAATAGTTTTACAGAATAAATATTATTTTTACCATTTATTAGAAGTTATAATAATTTTGTTTTTAATAAATTTTCAAGGATTTCAAGAGCTGGCCCAAAACAGGCTAGTTTTCGGACCACATTTTGGCCCAAACCATTAGCCCAACACCCCAATTACCCCAAGCCCAACACTAACTACCCAATACCCTATACCCGTCCATTAACCCGACCTAGCTCTTTTAAAATCCTGGTCGTTGATCTCTAAGATCAACGACCCACAATCAATCCCCCCTTTTATTATCCTAACCCCTAATCCCCATTCCATCTTGAACCTCCGCCCTAAAATCCTCTCCTCGTTCTCCCACCTAAACCCTAGCTGCCCTTTCAATCTTCTCTGAATCCATCTAAATCATGGATTCCTTCCATGATTCTCTTGCCTTTTATGTGTTACCTCAGTATAATTTGCAAGACTATGGTGCTACATAGTACTTGCCCCAATTTTGGCAAGTACCAGTCCTCAAATCGGATTCCACCTCCTTCAACCTTTGAGATTTAGATGGTATTTCGCCTATATGCACTCACTATCAGGCTATATGGTCCGATTCAGTGAGATTTTCAACCATCCGTGCTTTCCTTTTGAATTATGGTTCGAGATTTTCCTTTATTCTTTACTGATTTTTGATTGATACTCTTCCCTTTCTTGTGTTTGACCGATATTTTCCTTATTTCTACTTAACCCACCGTATTTCCCTATTTGTACTTTTATTTGCCCTAAGACTGACTTTAATTGATTTTTGTATAATATTTTCCTTATTCTCTGTTCAATTTATTGTATTCCCTTATTTTAAGTGTTATTTGCATGTTATTTTTTCTTATTCTCCGTTTAATTTACTGAACTTTATATTTTATGTATTATTTGCCCTAAATTGACTCTAATTGATTCTGGCATGCCATATTTCTATGTTTAATTTACCATGTTTCCCTATTTAATGTGTTAAATTTGCTACTATATAAACCCATCCCATAAAACCCCTTGAAGAGATCTTTTGAAGATCCTGATCCCTGCTACTGTTTTCACTACTCTCTTTTCTCACTCACTCACTCACTGTTACACTCGAACACTCTCTAAATTATTGAACAACCTCCTCCGGTGCAAGCACTTCTCAGAGCTCATTCTCGAGGCTCTTGTGAACTCTGAAGCATCGGGGATTTGTAGTTTTTGCTATTATACTCTTCGTTCTTTGATTCTGCTACTGGTTAGTGCTAAACTCTTGCAATGTTCAATTTACCTCTTTCTTTTGAAATATGTATTTGAAATTTCATGAGAATGATTCAACTGTGATAATGTTCAACATTTTAATGTCAGTCTGTGTTAATTAAACGCATAAGGTAACCTACTGTTTATGTTATCTTCTCTATGATTTGCATTCTGTGATCTCTTATCTTCTGAGATGGGTTCTGTACCATGTAGCATCTTAACATGTTTAGTTTTGGACTTCAATAACAGTCCACTTCAACATGAGCTTGACTATTGTGATTGTATGACGTTAAGTTACCAATTTCTGCATATTGTGTTTATAAATTACCCTAACTCTATGAAAATCCCCCATTTTACTTAAATGAACCTTTTGGTACTGAGTTCTGTGTATATTGGAATGCTCTTTGTGCATTATCCCTAACTCTACGGAATGTTGCCCTAAAATCTGCTCTAAACATGTTTCATGCTATCCTGATTTTCTAAAAGACAAACACTCTATTTTTTATTGACTAGGACTTTACTCCTACGCTAATACTTTTCCAGTATACCTTGGTTATTTGCTATTCTATCCTTTCTGTGATTATCAATGTGTGCATCCCTCTATCATGGCTAAGTATTGATTAATATGGCATTAGGTTAGACTTAACTTAATTTAGACCCTTAGGCTTCAACCAGTTCAACTTTATGCAACCTATGTATGTCTGCAAACCTGTTTCTTCTCCTAATTCTTGTGATTGTTGTTTATGTGGTACTTTCGCTATGTGAACCTTGCTGAATTTACTGGGCTACTTGACCAGTTGTGCTGTATGCTCAGTCTGGTGATTTTTGTCCATTATGCTTACTTGTTACTCTGATATTCTTAATTCCTATTCTTATCCGACTGAAAGCCAAGGGTACCTAGGTTCTATTGTTGGCCTCCCTAGTGTGAGCACTGGTCGGGGTCCAATTGAGGCCCTTGTGAACTCTGACACACTAGGGCTTGGTCCTAGTCATTCCCTTAACCTCCAAAACTATCCCTAATACTTTACTTCCCTATCATGTATTGTATTCTATATTGGTTGTTCCGAGTAGTGCAACACTTGGTGTTGTGGCTCATTGAAAGGGGTCTGAACTCCCCTATGGATTTGTGATCGTATGGTTCTTTATTGAAGGCCTAAAGTATGCTATTTCAGAAGTAATGAAGTCCCAGTAAGGCTGGGTATCTAGTTATTTTATTTGGGCCTACTATAGGCCTGTCTACTGTTATGTAATATTCATTATTGGACCTGTAATAATATCCTTTGTATAAATAATTGGGGTTGTTAGTAAAAGGGAATGGGGTAGATTTTAATATTTACATGCGATGGATAGATAACATGCCTATAGGAATTAATAATGTATTTTCTATATGTGTCGTTCACTCTATATGTACACTATAGAGATCATGCTATTAGGAGAAGCACACACTCACACTACTTGTCTACTAGCAAAGTATGAGCTCAAATGCTTCAATTATCATTGTTGCTACATGTTGTTAGAAAACCTACCCATAAGAAATAAATACAGTTGAACTTTCTTTTAATTTACATTGCTGCAGCATATCCACTAGAGATCATGCCTATAGGACTCTAATCATTTTCATTTGTTATTGCATCACATTGTTCACCTAGAAAACTTGCCTATAAGGTTAAAGTATAACAATAAAATCAGGTTCCCAAGTGCTAATCGTTAGAATCCTGTCTATAAGATACCACTGTTCACCTTAATAACTATTAATGACGCCTCCTCTCAACATTGTTCATCGCTCACTTAGGCCATTATCAAGGGCATGGGTAATTCTGGATTTCTCTTGATAGATTTCACTATCTTTGTTACGTAATCACCTAGGCGCAACATCTACAGGACCAATAACTGGGAATCTTCCATTTCAATAATCAGTGTGCAACACCCTTTATAATCCTGTCTATGAACAACGCTGGTTCTTGAAACTGCTTGCATGCCTTGATGCCTTATGACATATAAATCATGTCTATAGGGATCTAAGCTCTTAATTCTGAACTGCTCAAGATACAATTTGTCTTGCGTGCATTTGTTGCTTACGTGTGGAGGCAAACTTGAGCCTAAACTGCCTATATATGAAGTCCAATGTATTTTGTATGTCACCTAGTTTTGACATTTCTTAGCAGCCTAAGTGGGGTCTAGAACCATCCAAAGTAAAGGTCCAATACCTCTTGGACCATAGGTATGGGACGAGTAGTGCACGCATAGGATACGACCTATAAATGAATTAGAATGCTTTTAGGTAACAACTTTAACATAGTAATCTAGTAGCAGGAGATGATAGTCTGTGCCCGCTGGATAATATGAGTAACACCCCATCTTGAGGGAGTTATGAAGTATTATTTATGTTGCACGGGGTGATCCTTTATGCCAAAAAACTTAGGTTCTCCCCCCTCCTGTTTATATGTTGTTTTTAGATCTAAATAGTTGTATCCTTATATTTGCACTAGGATCTGTATTAACCATGTTGTAAAAAAGTTCTTTGACTTCTGAATTCCCTTTGTTTACTTGATCACCTAGCTTAATCGCAATCCACATAAACTTAATTCGGCCTGGACCCATAGTTGTGGACCTCGAGGAGTGCCTAACACCTTCTCTTTGAGGTAACTTGAGCCCTTACCCAATCTTTGATGATGATGACTAGTCAAACAAAGTTATCTGCATAATAGGTTCCCTAACGCACCTTAAAAAATGGTTAAGTGGCGACTCTTCTCCTTTAGCACTCTATCTCCCATTCTAAAAGGAGTTGTCACGTGTCAAAGCCCACTTTTCGCAAGAAAAGCGGGGCCGTGACAAGGCTTTATACCCCCGGGCTTCGATACTTGAGCCGTCCGAGCTTGCCTAGGAGGACAGTCCCCGAGTGGGGGTGATCTCTTGGATCCGGATAGAGGCGGCCCTTAGGCTCGATATCTATCTGTAAGGAATAAAATGTAATAGTCTAAGGGATAAAATATGTATCGGCAAGGTAGAAACTCTCTTTTATTTCTGTGCACAGCATATAAGATTGGAAATGTGTACAAGCTTCGTTTTATGGCTTAAGTGGTCTATGTGGTCATGGTTTATTTGACCATTTGGACCTTACAATAAATCCTACCCACCGACCCCAAACCGTTGAAGCGCAAAGTTTCCTTCCTTGCTAAAATCATTATCCGATGTGATGTCCCCTAGTATTTGAGGTCGACCGTTGAGAGGGCTCGGATACTGTTGATACGACCGTCGACTCTGGTTCATAATCGGTCTTCAATTCTAAGTTAACACAATCTGTTTTTGCCTCATTAAAAACCTTGCCGAAAAACCCATTTGGGACAAAAACCGGTTTAAGGAAAAAAGATTCCAACGTGTGCTTTTGGGGCTAATAGCTACATCATTCTTTGGCCGTTGCCTGCAAGTGTTAGTCCAATTCGTAATATATGTAAAGAAAAGAATGAGTGGGGTCGTACCTTAGAAGTAGTACCGTTTTAAGTGGGTTACATTCTAGTTGCTCGGTAGTCCCTCGTCGTTCCCTATTTCGCATTTGTATGATCCTTTGCAAGTAATCTCGATAATCTGATATGGACCTTCCCAACTCGGTCTCAGCTTCCCCTCATTCGGGTTCCGGGTGTTCAGTGTCACCTTTCTTAACACTAAGTCCCCAATATTGACGTATCGGAGGTTGGATCTCTGGTTGTAATACCTTTTGATCCGTTGTTTTTGGGCGGCCAACCGGATGAGGGCGGCCTCGCGCCTCTCGTCCAATAATTTTAGGCTCGTGCTCATGGCCTCATCGTTTGATTCTTCAGTCACATACCAGAACCTGAAATGCAGTTCTCCTACTTCGATCGGTATAAGCGCTTCGGCACCGTAGACCAGCGAGAACGGGGTTGCCCCAATACTAAATTTTGAGGTCGTACGATACGCCTATAGGACTTCGGGCAAAATTTAGTTCCATTTTCCTTTGGCATCAGTCAATCTCTTCTTAAGGTTCTGGAGTATGGTATTATTCGTGGACTTTGCCTGCCCATTCCCAATAGGGTGATAGGGTGATGACAGGATCCTTTTGATCTTATGGTCCTCGAAATATTTGCTCACCTTACTGTCGATGAACTACTTCCCATTGTCGCACACAATCTCGGCCGACATTTCGAACCGGAAAATTATGTGGTCCCAAATAATATCAATAACTTGTTTCTCCCAGACTTTCTCAAATGCCTGGGCTTCGACCCATTTAGAAAAAAAGTCAGAAATAAATAATAAAAAATGAGCCTTACCAGGTACCCATGGCAGGGGACCGACTATGTACATCCCTCATTTCATGAATGGCCAATGTGACACGACCAAATGCAGTGGATCCTCGGGCTGACGGATCATCTGTGCGTGCCTCGGACATCCGTCTCACTTTTGTATGAACTCCTTCGCATTTTTTCCATATCGATCCAGTAGTAGCCAGCTCTGATTATCTTACGAACAAGCAATTCGGAACCCGAATGGTTCCCACAAGTGCTTTCGTGAACTTTCCTCAAGACATATTCTGTATCTCCTGGTCCCAAGCATATGGCGAGTGGGCCATCGAACGTTCTCCTGACTAGGGTGTTATCTTTTGACAAACTAAACCTGGCCACCTTTGTGCGCATGGCTCTTGATTGTTTAGGATCCGAGGGCAGCTTCCTGGTCTTCAGGTAATCTATATACTTATTTCTTTAGTCCCAGGTTAAGCTTGTAGAATTTATCTCAGCGTGACCTTCTTCCACTACTGATTTCGTAAGTTGTACGACCATTCCCGAGCTGAATTCATCGTCATCAACCGATGATTCCAAGTTAGCGAGAGCATCGGCTTCGCTATTTTGATCTCGAGGTACATGTTGCATGGTCCATTCCTTGAACCGATGTAGCGTTACCTGTTGTCTATCTAGGTACCTTCACATTCATTCCTCTTTGACTACAAACGTACCATAGACTTCGTTCACCACAAGAAGGGAATCACATTTAGCTTTGATCACATCGACCCCAAGGATTTTAGCCAGTTCGAGACCTGCAATCATGGCTTCATACTCGACCTTGTTGTTAGTCAATTTCACATTTCTAATAGATTGCCTAACTACATTACCACGATGCCAAGCCTGGACCCCTTTGCGTTCGAGGAAGAGTCCATAAAGAGGGTCCAGATCCCCGAGGAAGTCCTCGAGTTCAACAACAATTCCCTTTCGACCTCGGGTATTAGGGCCGACGTGAAGTCGGCCACGAAATACGCCAAAATTTGAGATTTGATGGCGGTTCGGGGTCGATATTTGATATCGTATCCACTTATTTCCATGACCCATTTGGATGAGTGTGAAAGCATGCTTCATGCCCTATCACAAAGCGTTATGTTCATACATTCTGCAATACCATTTTGTTGTGGTGTTCCATCACAAGTGCGGTATCTAACTATGCCTTTTTTTACTGTAGAAATTATCGAACTCAGAATTACAAAATTCCAACCCATTATCTGTTCGAAGACACTTAACGTTTCTTTATTTCTGCCTCTCAGCAATCATTTTCCATTTAACAAATGTCGGAAATGCCTCATCTTTTGTTTTCAGAAAATACACGCACACCATCTTTAAGTAATCATCTATCAAAGTCATAAAAAACCTGGCACCACTCTTGGAGGGAACTATGTTTGGGTTCTACAAGTTTGAATGTATATATTCTAACCTGTCTCTGGTCTTATGCTCGGCCTTCTTGCTGAACTTTACCCTTGTCTGTTTACCAAACACACAATGCTTACAAAAATTCAAAACTTGAATTTTGTACCCATTCAGCAAATTATGCTTTCTCAACAAAGGCAATCCCTTATCACTCATATGACAAAGTCGCAAGTGCCATAATTGAGACTGATTCATATAACTTTTCGTAGAAGCTACAACAACTTCCCCTTCAACTACAGTGGCCTGAAGATGATACAATTTAGAATGTTGTTTACCCTTCATGAGTACCATAGAGCCTTTACACGCTTTAAGTATGCCATTCTCTGAGTGGAATTTATACCCTTGATCATCCAAAGTCGAAAAAGAAATCAAATTTCTCTTTATCCGAGGAACATACCAACACTCAATGTTTCTGATAATTTTATCGAACATTCTTAATTTGATGTTACCAATCCCCTCTACTGGTAATGAATTATCATCTCCTATGTAGACAGTCCAATTTATTTGCTTGTAAGTTGCAAACCAATTTTTGTGTGGATGTCACGACCCAAAACCCTAACCTGTCGTTATGGTGCCTATTGATGGTACTAGGCAAGCCGATTTTTCAAAATACTTCAAATGTTTCACAAAATATACCAAAAGCTTTATATGATAGAGTTTTCATAAAAGTAGGAGTTAAACTCAAAATAAAACCCGGAAAAATAGGCACAAACATCGGGGTGTCACCAAGTCATGAGCATCTAAACAACCAGTCTAAGAAACAGTGTCTATAAGAGTCTGTGTCTAAATGTCAATACAGAAAAGAAAGATAGCACAGATGGAGAGACAAGGACTGCGAACACCGGCAGCTACCTCGTAAATCTCCGGCACTCGACCACGTACGAGATCAATGCCCTCCTAAATTGGCGAAAGTTAGAATTTTAGTGATTTCGGTCGGCAGTGGAAAATTTGATATCAGTGTTGGAATGGAATTCCAGAAGTTGGAGTAGGTTCGGGGTGTCATTTGTGACGTGTGTGTAAACTTTGAGGTCATTTGGACGTGGTTTGGTTGGTTTCGGCATCGGTTGTCGAATTTGGAAGTTTAAAAGTTCTTAAGCTTGAATTTGATGGTAATTTGGTGTTTTGATATTGTTTCGCGTGATTCGAAGGCTCGACTAAATTTGTATGTTGATATATGACTTGTTTGTATATTTGGTTGTGGTTCCGAGGGGATCGGGGTGATTCCGGGTGGTTAACGGATTTTTGAAGTTGGAAAAATACAGCTAAAGTTGCTGCTACGGGTATTTCTGCTCCTTCGGAGTGGGAGCTCGTAGGTGATATAGCGCAGAAGCGCTTGGAGAAGTCGCAGGTGCGAGCAAAGCTAAGGTGGGCTTGAACCGCAGGTGCGAGAAGTCTGTCGCATCTGCGAGCCCGCAAGTGCGAGGCCTGGGGCGCAGATGTAGAGAAGAGGATTTTGGGCAGGCTTCACAAAAGCGGAGGGAATTGCGCAGGTGTGCTTCCGCAAGCGCGCGATTTGGGCCGCAGATGAGGAAAGTGGGAGCTAAGGCTGGAACGCAGTTGCGAAGGCTTGGCCGCACTTATGAGCACGCAGGTGCGAGACCTGGGCGTAGGTGCAGAGGCTGAGGGTTTAAGTGAATTTCGCAGGTGCGATGCTTTTGACTGCCATTGCGGTCCCGCAGGCACGGGAAAGAGCCCGTAGGTGCGAAAACCTGGACAGAATGCATAACTAGCACACTTCGCGAATTTTGGTCCATTTCCACCATTTTCAAGTCGGCTTTGGAGCTTTTAGAGGGATTTTGAAGGGAGATTCGAGGGTTTTCAGTGAGGTAAGTTGCTTGAGCACTAATACTCATGTTTATGGTGATTTCCCATTTTTTAATCATTTATTTAGTGCAAATTAGGGGTGAAAAGGAGGGGTTAGGGCTTGGGATTTTGGAGACTTTAATTTAAGGATTTGAGGGACCAAATGATGTCGGATTTGGATAAATTTCATATGAATGGACTCGTGGGCTATCTAGTTTTGTAAATTTGGTCAGGTTTCGAGACGTGGGCCCGGGGGCCGGGTTTGAGTCGATTTTGAATTTTGGCTATAATTTGGTAATTTTCTTGTGGAATTGGTTCCTTTAGTGTATATTGATCGTAATGTATTGCTTGTGGCTAGATTCGGGACGTTTGGAGGCCGGTTTGAGAGGCAAGGGCATCGCGGAGTAGGATTTTGCTTGGTTTGAGGTAAGTAACAGTTTTAAATCTGGCCTTGAGGGTATGAAACCCCGAGAAACTCATATGATGTTGATATTTAGAGGTGACACACACGTTGGGTGACAGACGTGTGAGCATGCACCGAGTGGGATTGAGACTTGGTCCGTCTCGGTAGACTGTAAAGTCAAATACACCTTTGTTATTACTTGATCACTCTTGTTTTCGAGTTATCGGTTGTCTTACGTGTTAGAAACCATGCTTAGCTTATACGGAAATCCTCTTAGGACTCACAGTGGTCGTAAACTTATTGCATTGACTATTAAATTGCTGTTTTGTACTCAGTCATTGTTTGCTTATGCATTTTGTCTCGGCTCTCTCCCATGATTTGATTTGTACTTGTTATAGTCTTTGTTTGGGATGTTGTTGTGATAATTGTGAGGCTGGAAAGACTAGTGACTGATATAGGGCCTGAGTGCCAGTTTGTGAGATATGTTGGATCGGGCTGCGTACCGCAGTAAATGTTGGATCGGGTTGCACGCCGCAACAAGCCTTCGGGTCATGATATTGGATCGGGATGCACGTCACAGTAATATATGGATTGGGCTGCACGTCACAGCAATATAGCGCTTGGGCTGTAGGAGCCCTTCCGGAGTATGTACACACCCCCAGTGAGTGCAAGTACCTTGAGTGTGAGTATTGAGGCTGAGAGCCGAGCGATTGAGCTGTCTAGATAGATGAGTGACAATAGCCCCTGTGAGGCTGTGTATTGCTTTTATTTATTGATGTACATTGTTGCTAGTCATTATTGTTGTGATGTTTTGGGAGGACTTACAGTGTTTCACACGATCTTGAAATGTTTTGATTTTTAAACACTAGATTGAAAGCATACCTAAATTCCTTTACTGAAAATTCTGAAAAGAATTGTATTATGTGTATCTCGGCTTTGTTTTTCTCAGTTCCTTATTTATTTATGTTACTTGCTGAGGTGGTTGTACTCATGCTATGCCCTGCACTTCATGTGCAGATCCAGGTGTGTTTGAGCATGGAGGTCGTTGAGTTCGAGCGCGATCCAGTACAGGAGACTGTGAGGTAGCTGTCATCGTCCATAGGACCTTGTATCTCCTTCTATATTTCTTTCCGTCTTGTATTGATACTTAGACACTGGTTGTATTAGTTTGGTTATCTAGATGCTCATGACTTAGTGACACCCCGATGTTTGGGGCTGGTTTTCGCATTTTGATTCTATATTGAGTTCAACTTTGTTTTTTATGAAACTTTCTGATATGAAAAAGTTTTAAACTACCTTTCTTTTGAATTACTGGAGTATTTTTGGAAAGTTGGCTTACCTAGTATCATAGATAGGCGCCATCATGACAGGTTAGATTTTTGGGTCGTTACAAGACCATTGATACGTTTGAGAGCTATAGTTATCCAGAAGCTATTTCGAGTACAGAACCCAATCGACAGATTAGTGTTGTGGCTGAAGAGATTGAGTCACTTAACAAGTTTAGGTGTTGCCTAAACTTGGTTGATGTATGCGGCAATGGGTAGAGCCCTCACGAGGGATGAGGGCAAGGTAGAGAGACGTTGTTCCTGTTAATGAAAAGAATTCAAGCAAAAGGGAGGATTTGTTAATTTGTTGCTTGAATTATTTTCTTGTATTTTTAGGAAACTCTTAATCCCTATAAGTTTAGGAAAACCCATTGTCCTAATAGATTTGGGAAAGGAAAACCTATAGTCCGTGTCAAATTGGAAAACCTTTCTTTTATAGGTTTTGGACTATTTGCGATCTATATATAAGGGTTGTAGTTGGGAATTCTATAGATTGTATTGTGTTTTTCTTCTCATTCATAGTTGAAAACTCTATCTGCTTCTACCCCGAGGATTAGGCTTAGCCGAACCTCGTTATATCCTTGTATTGATTTTTCTTCTTTATTTGCTTTGTGTGTGATTGTGTGCTAGTTAACCCACTATCTTTCACAATAGAAACCATAGCTCTGTCTTAACAGCCTTTATTTGAATCTTTTCACTACCTGTCCAGTCATTCTCATTTTCAATCTGTTGCAGAATGCTTATTGGATCACCAACGTCAACGGGATCTTTCTTATTTCTCACCAACGTCATTCTCATTTTAAATCTGTTGCAGAATGCATATTGATTTCTTATTGGATCACCAACATCACGGGCCCAAATCCTTACATTAGGTAGCGGCACCTGCTCGCCCGTACAGCACCCACAGTTCACCTCACTGCAGGCCAGCCTGTTTCCTATCCCAGGATTCCCAAGCACGATCATGTGCCTGTTGGTAGGGCTCGCCCGTAGGATCGCCCCAACTTGTACCGCCTGTAAGATGTCTAGGCCTTTGGCCCTAGACATGTCATGGCGCTTCATCTTAGGATCTCAATCCATGCGTGCCCTGGGGGATTGGCTTAGGACATGTCTTGTCCTTTGCCCAAGACTGAGCATCGCTTCCACATGCACAGCCCAATCCTCAAGCTTGACACTTGCCTAGTGCATCCGCGACTAGCTCGTGGCTCGCCCGAGTAAGGCAACCTTTAGCCCTTGGCCATTGTCATGCGCTTCTTTCGTGCCATGCCCATACATTTCCCTCGCGACACGCTTCCATCCCGAATAGTGCAGTGTCGTCCCACAACTGCACCTTTAGGCCAACGGACCCTTGCTTGCATGGTTGAACCCAAGCCATGCTCACAAGTTAACACATGATGCCCCTATGACAGGTGCATCAAGTATCCAATCGGCACGGAGGTCTCGTTCCAACATTCGGCAGACCGTTCCACACATCGAGCCTCCAGCACCACTTTGATGCCCAATGCTAGCCCGAAGGCATTGCGCCGTCCATACGAGTTCCCAAACTCGTGTGGATACCTTTGACACTCCTTTGAGTCATCTAGGCAGGCCCTTGAGGTCGCCCCCAAGGTAGCTCGTTCTATACGGCTCGGTGGTAGCACGTATGGGGGAGGCAGGTCGGAGCTTTCATCACCTATTCTCCCCTATATATGCTTAAAATTAAAAATCCCAAGTTGCCCGAGTAGACAGTTCTACGTCATACCATCAGAAGGACCTTTTCTCACCAGATCTTAGTCGAAATCACAACTCCAAATTGCGAGTTCTGACACGTTGTTCCTGTTAATAAAGAGAATTCAAGCGAAGGGGAGGATTTGCTAATTTGTTCCTTGAATTATTTTATTGTATTTTTAGGAAACGCTTAATCCCTATAAGTTTAAGAAAACCCATTGTCCTAATAGATTTGGGAAAGGAAAACCTATAGTCCGTGTCAAATTGGAAAACCTTTCTTTTATAGGTTTTGGACTATTTGGGATCTATATATAAGGGTTGTAGTTGGGAATTCTATAGATTGTATTATATTTTTTTTCTCATTCATAGTTGAAAACTCTCTATGCTTCTGCCCCGAGGATTAGGCTTAGCCGAACCTCGTTAAATCCTTGTATTGATTTTTCTTCTCTATTTGCTTTGTGCGTGATTGTGTGCTAGTTAACCCACTATCTTCCACAATAGAAACCATAGCTCTGTCTTAACAACCTTTATTTGAATCTTTTCACTGCCTGTCCAGTCATTCTCATTTTTAATCTATTGCAGAATGCTTATTGGATCACCAACGTCAATGGGATCTTTCTGATTTCTCATGTTTTTAGCTGGAAATTATATTTAAAAAAATGGAGCTTTAGCTTCAGGACTTGACTAAACCACTGGAAGAAAATACCCCAAGTTACACATACCTGGGGCAGGAACCATCAGTGTTAAATATTTAATTTCCAGCTTCCTATAATTTTATTTTCTCTCTTGAAAACTTTCACGTACTTAATACTATTATTATTGCTTCCGCTGAATCACTAGCTGTTTTATAAGGAAAGTTGCACCTACAGAAATCTTTTCAAGCCATAAAAGTTTGTAATCATTGGTTAAAGTTAAAGAAAAGATTCTTCAATTTATTTTAGATTCACTTTTGTTTCTGTTCAAGCCGCCTGTGTTAATTTGTGCTTAATCAATGACATGTTTATTGCCCAATGACCAGACACCAATAATAATAGGGGATTTGCAGCCATACCCTATATTTGTGCTGCATTTTAACTTGTACCATATTTTTAAAAATTATTAATTTGGTAGCCAGCTGACAAAAAATACATAATAATATGACAATTATACCCCTGACAAAAAATACAAAACCTACATCACGTATTAATCGCGTGATCTGCAACCTCATTCGTACAAAACGATCTCCTCCTCTCCTCTCAGCAGCTTTAGCAAAAAATCAAAAACTTGAACCAGATTCATATTCAGAATTGTAATTGCATGAAGTTGTTCCACCCAACAAATTGAATATCTATGAGTCTTTTGTCTAACTCATTAAACCGTTTGTCAATACAATATCGGAGTAGAGAGATATATGTATTTTTACAAGACTGTGCAAGCTGCTAGGTGACAAGTAAGTGTGTCACCTACTTGCTTAAATTAGAGTGCGAAAATGGGCCAGGTCGGGTCGTCCAAAGAGATATTTTAAAGTCCCATTTCATTCATATAATACACTGATAGGAGGGCACAATAACCAGATCTAAACCCCTACAAACATCCTCCCACAAATTGTACACAAACCCTAATTGAATTTCTCTCCTTTTCAAGTTCTAGTTGGAGGAATAACCTTGAGTTTGAAGAACCAAGATAGAAGCTAAGTTATTCAACAAATAAGGTAAGTTTACTGCTCTCTTTCATCCATTTTTTCTTCTGGAGATGTATGGAATGTCGTTCTATAATTGTAAGAACTCACTGGACGGTGATAGGAAGTTGTGAGTTTGAGTTATTCACTTGTAGCGGACTGTTTTGTGGACTATTTTGTGTTGCTGTTGTATTGCGTGTTTTACTACTGTTTTATGGAGTTTTGGAGGAGGAAGGGTGTGGATAAACACTACATAAATTCAGGGTGGTGGGTTGGTCATTCGTCGTTATACTTTCGGGTTGTTTGACACTACTACGATGGTCGTTTTGTGTATGAAGAGATTGGGGTGTGTTGGGCTGTTTTGTAGTATTTTGTGGTGTATATAAGGTTGGAAAATAATGTATATATGTTAATATTGTTGTGTTCTTGTTTTTTTGGTGTTATCTTGAATTTGGAGGAAGTAAGGATCATAGGGGAGATGCTGCCAGTTTTAATACAAAATAAGCTTATCATTCGTTGTGCAATAGTTGTACCTTTGATAATTTAATGATAGTATCATTATCGTTGTTGTAGATTAAGGTGAGAAGAGGCGAGTTAAACTTGGTGATTGGAAAGATTGTGATAAGGTATGTTAAGGCTAAACCTTTCTTCATTTTGGCATGATCCTGTAACTACATGAGTTTGATAACGAGGCATAAAGAAAAGTTTGTATTCCTAAAATTATGTACATTATCCTAGTCTCATAAGTTACAGTATTCTCCCTTGTCGGGACTTTATATTCGGTTAAGTATTGTCTTCTTCCAGTCAATAGAGCAGAGGGTCTCTATATATATATATATAGGGTATTACAGTATTTTCACCATCATCGAGCTATAATCGGTGGGCATGCCCCTATTGGCAACCTATGATCAGATGGTAAGTTATATACTGAGCCTACTGTGGTCGAGCGCCTATGAGCGAGCCAAGAATAGCCGAGATACCTAGCCTAGTATGGCCGAGCGCCTATGAGCGAGCCTACTACGGCCGAGCAGCTACACATACCAAGCCTTATAGGGCCGAACATTTATTTTACTTACTATATAGAGAGAGTTGAGTTAGTATCAGCAGGTAAGTATACCTCCAGATCATCTTTGACTCCCAGTTACTTTTGGTTATTATATTATCAGTTCAATTTCAACTTTTAGTTATTTTATTGCCTTACATACTCGGCATATTATTTCGTACTGATGTCCATTTTCTGGGGACACTGCATTTCATACGTGCAGGTTCAGATAGACAGACGGGTAGACCTCCTCAGTAGGTGTTTCTCGAGTTCAACTTGATCGGTAAGCTTCACGTACTTCAGAGTTATCGGGTCTAGGTTTTGTGTACATATTGTGTATGTATGTCATGGTTAGGTCGGAGCCCTGTTCCGATCATAGTACATCTATCAGTAGAGGCTTGTAGGCATATCCTGTCAGTTAGTGCAGCATGAGGCTTGTAGGCCTTGTATGATTATTTTGTTGGTTTGTCAGTTGTAGTAGTTATGACGGCCTTGTCGGCCCAACTTTATACTGATGTTTAGTCAAAGCTAGTTTTTTTTCTATTTTATATTATGCTTCGCAAATTATCTTGCAATGTGGCCCCATGGCCAAAGTATGATATTGTATGTTCAGAGTCCCTCAGTCGCAAGTTGGTACGCTATGTTAAGTGAGCCACCGTGTGCCGATCTCGCCCCCAGGTCCGGGGCGTGACAAACTTGGTATCAGAGCGGTTCTGTCCTAGGGAGTCTACAATCCATGTCTAGTAGGGTCTTGTTTATAGATGTGTTATGCACCACATTATATAAGCAGGTAACTACAGGATATTTAGGAGTTGGTTACCCTTATTTCAAATATAAATCATGTTGTAGAACTGAGTTATAGGAAATTTGAGTTAAACTTACGTATTGGTGTTTGCATACATAGATGACGATGACTAGGAAGACTATGACTAGCCAGAGGAGAGATACAACAGTAGGTGAGGGGACCAGCGGTGTACCTCCAGTAGATGTCCCCCAGTCTGAGTCGCAGGGCGAGATCCCTACTCAGCTATTACCGGCTCCTCCACCACCTGAAATGATTCCTAGAGATACCGCACCTCTAGTTCCCCATCCACTTCCATCATATCAGGACTTGAGGAGTGCGGTGCATTTGTTGACATAGTTGATAGCTACCCAGCAATAGGCTAGGGCATTAGCTAGTGCAGGATCTTCTAAGGGGTCTAGGAGTTAAAGGGTCCGAGATTTTATTTCTTTGAGTATCCCAGAGTTCACGGGTACAGATCATAGGGAGAACCCGCAGGATTTCATAGATCAGCTTCACAGGATTTTTCAGGTTATGCATACCACGGAGAAAAAGACAGTAGAGTTGGCAGCATTTTGACTCCGAGATATAGACGTCCTTTGGTACGAGGGATGGGAGAGGTACAGGGGACGTGATGAACCTCAAGCTATTTAGGAGAATTTTTCGATCGGTTTCTAGCCCTCATGCATAGCAATATGAGTGTTCAAGAGTATAGTCTCTGTTTTGACTCATTGGCTAGTTATGCTCCATCCATAGTTACTACTATGTGGGACAGGATCCACAACTTTATAGCAGGGTTGGCCCCAGAGTTGACCGAGGCATGTTCCACTACTGCATTGCAGGATAGTATGGATATCTCCCGGATTCAGGCATTCGTGCAGAATATAGAAAGGGATAGGCGTCGACAGCAGGGTATAGAGAGGACTGATCAAGGGCAGTGTAAGAGGATGAGATTTTTCATCTCTCAAGAGAAGTATCAAGGTAGATATAGGCCCTAGTACTTCGGACGGCAACCTAGGCCTCCACCGCCTCAGTTATAGGGTTACAGGTATGACCTCTATACTCAGTCATGACCAAGTGAGAGCTCACGGGCATCGGGATTGCAGCGACAATGAGGTGTAGAGAAGACATGGTCATTTTTGTCGTGGTGTGACATCTGTGGTAGAGGACACTTGGCGAATGCCGAGCAGGTTTCTATGCTTGTTATACATGTGGGCGTCCGGGGCATATGATGCAAGATTGCCCAACTAAAGATTCTGGGGGTATGGCACAACCAACAAGTTCAATAGCAGGATCATCTATGTTCGTGCATCCTTTAGGGCATGATTCTCAGTCATCGGCTGATAGAGGTCGAGGCAGAGGTAGAGGTTCCAGTTCAGGTGATAATCAGAACCATATCTATGCTTTAGCGGGTCGCTAGTACCAGGAGTCTTCACCAGACGTTGTGATAGGTATATTGACCATTTGCTTTCATGATGCTTATGCCTTGATAGATCCAGGATCTACTTTATCGTATATTACCCCATTGTCGTAAGGAAGTTTGGTATAGTGTCTGAAATACTAAGTGATACTTTTGCGGTATTTATACCGGTCGGAGAATCGATTATTGATAGACGGGTTTACCGAGGTTATACGGTGACAGTTTGTAGTCGTCAAACCTCAGCCAACCTAGTTGAGCTAGAGATGATGGATTTTGACGCTATCATGTGCGTGGACTGGTTGGCAGTTTGCTATGCCACAGTTGATTGCCTTGATTGTAGAGCAACGACAGCCCGATTTCATTTTCCGGGTGAGCTAGCCCTTGAATGGGTAGGTAATACAGCGACACCCAGATGTAGGTTTATTTCCTATCTGAAGGCAAGGAAAATGATTGCAAAAGGGTGTATTTATCATATTGTGCGAGTTAGAGATGCAGATGCTGAGATACCTATACTTCAGTCTATTCCAGTAGTCAAACAGTACACAAATGTGTTTCCATATGAGCTTCCAGCTATTCCTCCAGAGCGAGAGATTGATTTTAGCATCGATTTCTATCTGGGAACTCAACCAATATCCATCCCTCCGTATAGAATGGCACTTGCCGAATTGAAGGAGTTGAAGGAGCAGTTAAACAATTTGCTGGAGAAAGGTTCATCAGACCCAGTACCTTACCTTGGGGTGCACCAGTACTGTTTGTGCGAAAGAAAGACGGCTTGCTGAGGATGTGTATCGATTATAGGCAGCTAAACAAGGTAACTATTAAGAATAAGTATCCACTTCCAAGGATCGATGACTTGTTTGATCAGTTGCAGGGGGGTAGATGCTTTTGAAAGATAGCTTTGAGGTCGGGGTACCACCGGGTCAGAGTTCCGGAGAAAGATATTCCGAAGACAGCCTTCAGGACCCAATATGGCCACTTCGAGTTCCTTGTCATGTCCTTCGTGTTACCGAATGCACCCACCGTATTTATGGACTTGACGAATAGCCTATTTCGACCATTTTTATATCTGTTTGTGATAGTATTTATTGATGATATTCTAGTTTATTCACGTTCAGAGGAGGATCATGCGGACCACCTGCGAGCGGTACTCCAAACCCTCTATGATCGTAAGTTGTATGCTAAGTTTTCTAAATGTGAGTTCTTGTTGAAGTCTGTAGAATTCTTGGGGCATATTTTATCCTATGAAGGTATAAAGGTAGACTCTCAAAATATTGAGGCCGTGAAATCCTGGCCTAGATCTACCACTCCGACAGAGGTTCGTAGCCTTCTAGGCTTAGCAGGCTACTATCGGAGGTTCGTAGAGGGTTTTTCTTCCCTTTCAGCACCAATGATGAAGATGACTCAGAAAATAGCTAAGTTTCAGTGGACGGAGGCTTGCGAGCGGAGTTTCCAAGAGCTTAAGAACAGGTTGACCTCAGCGCCTGTTCTAACACTTCTAGAGGGTCCAGAGGGTTATGCCGTGTATTGTGATGCCTTAAGTATCGGGTTAGGATGTGTCCTGATGCAACATGGGAAGATAATTGTGTATTCTTCAATGCAGTTGAGGAAGCATGAGAGGAATTATCCGACCCACGACCTCGAGTTATTTGTGGTTGTCCATGCACTTAAGATATGGCAGCATTATTTATATGGTGTTCGTGTTGATGCATTTACATATCATAAAAGTTTGCAATATATCTTCAAGAAAAGGAGTTGAATTTACAACAGAGGCGATGGCTAAAGTTATTGAAAGATTACGATGTTAACATTCTCTACCATCCAGGGAAAGCTAATGTTGTAGCAGATGCCTTAAGTCGCCGATTTATGGGTAGCTTAGCACATGTAGAGGCTGAGAAAAGATAATTAGCTAGACAGATTCATCAATTGGATTCTTTGGGGGTTCGGTTAGCAGATTCTGATGATGCTGGAGTTGTACTATAAAACACTAGAAAATCATCTCTCATAGCTGAAGTCAAGGAAAGGTAGTACGAGGACACAGAGTTGGTCGAGTTAAGAGAGCGAGTTCCGCATCAGAAGAACCCATTGTTAGAGCTCCAGGGAGATGGGGTTCTCAGATATAGGGGTCGTCTGTGTGTTCCAGATGTAGCAGGTCTAAGAGACAGGATTATGTTAGAGGCACATTATTCGTGGTACTCCATTCATCCTGGATCGACGAAGATGTATCATGACATTAAGGATGTGTACTGGTGGAAAGATATGAAGAAGAACATTGCTGAATTTGTCACCCGGTGTCTTAGTTGTCAGCAAGTGAACGTAGAGCACCAAAAGCCCGAAGGGCTAATGCAGACTATAGAGATCGCAACGTGGAAATGGGAGGCGATAAACATGGACTTCATCACAAATTTGCCTCGTTCTCATCGTAAGTTCGATTCTATGTGGGTGATAGTCAATAGTGTAGCAACCCCTTTGAAAGGGTGCTACTTACAAAACAAATCTAATTTACTACTTACAACATTAAAAGGACATTAATTAAAAAAAACATTCAGAATAATTTAGTAGCGAAAATAGGCCCATGCGATGAGGTCCAAAGTGCAAATTATTATTTTTTTAAATACTCTTCATAATTTTATTTTATTTTTAAAAATGAAATACAATGTCAAAATATCAACATAAAGTGATATAACCCTTCTTGAATAATCAACATCACTGCAAGTTTGTATTGTACATAAATTTCATACTATTGGGTATAAAAAGGAAAACTAGTTTTCTCCTTTGTACATATATATAAGAAAAAGTGTAAAATTAATATATTACAAGACTTGAATTATTAACACACCTTAAAACAGCAAAATAAGTTACCAAATTCAAGTTACAAAATTTTGGTCTTAATATCCAAGCCTCCAAATAACATACATAAGTGTGACATATATATATCATGTACAAGTCCCAAAACTACACAAAACCATGGTGCATATGCAAATGTGATCTCCATAAGTGCTCCCAAAAAGACTACTTCATAAGGCCATCTTCAAATTTCATCTCGTACATTACCTACGATAGAAAATAACTATCGCTGAGCATAAAGCTTAGTGACGTATAAACTTTGGGATTCGACCCATTAACTTTTTAAATTCCCATTTTCAGCCATAGGTAGGTCAAATGAAACATAATTTAAAATAAGTGAACAAATATATCAAAAGTATCAAATATCAACCCTTGAAGTGTTTCCAAATATCAAAAACAATATTAAAGATTCAAGAGTTGAGAAAACGTATACTATCAAATCCAAGAAAGCTTGTCAAATATCCATTTTATGCCCAATGTGTACGTTATGCCATCACAGTAAGCAAAATCAGATATCAAGATGGACCGAAGACCCATAATCAAGTAGGGTCAAAACCCAACAGTCAAAGAGAATCAAGAACCATATTAAAAATGGCTTCCTAGTTCGAACTTAACACGGACAAGTTCCATAATTTAAGACAAACTACAAATCCAAAGTCAAGATGGCAGAAGATCCAAATAAATAGGCATGCCAAGATGAGTGACAAAGTCACTACCACAAGAAGGACAAAGTCCCAACAAGAATGCAAAATGATCAAACAATCCGTACAATGCTATTAATTGAAGAGAAGAAAAATAAAATATCAGGTTATTTCAAAATATTCCAGCAAGTAAAAAGAGTACAAAGTTTATACACAAACCTTCGTGTTTTACCACAAAATAGTTCAACTACAACTTGGAGACGTTTGAATCGTTTACGCCCTAGACAAACCAAATTCGTCCACTTCCTCAAACATTTCCCCTTAGCTTTTACAAGGATATATATAACTTAAGTATATAATAAAATATCTATATAAGTTCAGTGATTTAACATGTCAAACTAAACATAATGTTGGTGAAAATTACCCAAAATATTTGAAACAGAAATTCTAGAGAGTATCACAGTCTCGTGTTGTGACTCAGATTTGAAGATGAAAAAGGACAAACTAGATTGTGCGGTCTTCTTTACTGTTGTATATATGTGCCTTAGCATTTTAGAACATCTTAAATCACCCCCATATCAATTTTGTACAAAATGTTATGCTAAACTTACTAACAGTAGTACAGGGAGGGTTTGTAAAATAGAAAATCTGGGCAGCACCTGTCCTGTACTTCATCACCTATTTTTGGGTAAATAAAAGACAAACCAGATTTTGGTTCCTTCATAAGAGTTATATATCTATAAAATATATTTCCAGAAATTCTTAGATCACTTAAACGGAGCTCTATGCAAAAAGATATGAAGCAAATACTAATAGATGTCTAGTGTAAAAACGAGTTTAGTAATTTATCACAAAAGAGAGGAGCAACTTGAGCTTCACCAAGAAAGAATTTTGCTGGTTGGTTTAGTGAAAATTTATGGTGATTTTCATGAAGTTTTCCGGTGATAAGAAGGAGAGAGGGTAGGGGTTTTCTTTTTCTTGAAAGAATAAAAATGGGGAGTTTATGGAAGACTAAGTCAATCAAAGTTATCTTTAAGAATTTTGGATAAATATGAAATAAAAATGGCTGCCCAACTACTAAATATCCTTAGATAAATACAAAATGGTGGCAGCCCAAAAACTTAATTATCATGTATTTAACAATAATTCATCAAAATAATATTAAGTGTTACACATAGCAACACCATGGAACTTCTTTGTTAATATTAACACAACCTAGAGTAAGGAATTTTCATGTATTGTCAATTTCATGTTTAGGAAGTGCGAAGTAAAAATATCTCATTATAAAGATGCTCAATCGAAAATGCAAATATTAGTAAACATTTGGGGTGTTACAACTCTCTCCCCCTTAAATAAATTTTATCCCGAAATTTACCTGGTACTAGTCCCTAAACAAATGTGGATATTGAACTCGCATATCCTCTTCTTGCTCAGAGGTAGCGTCTTCGCCAAAATAATTTTTCCAAAGAACTTTCACTAAGGGGATGCTCTTGCTTCTAAGCTCCTTTAACTCATGCGCTAATATTTGGATTGGTTCTTCTCCATATGTCAAATAAGGCTTGACCTAAATAGATTCAATAGGAAGCACATGAGATGGATCTGAGCGGTATCTTCTAAGAATAGAAATATGGAAGATGTTGTGGATTTTGTCTAACTCTAGTGGAAGAGCTAGTTTATAAGCAACTAGGCCAACTCTATCAAGTACTTCATAAGGTCCAATAAATCATGGACTAAGTTTACCTTTTTGGCCAAATCTCATAATCTTCTTCCATGGAGAAACCTTTAAAAGTACCTTATCACCCGCTTAATACTCAATTTCACGCTTTTTAAGATCAGCATAAGACTTTTGTCTGTCTGAGACAATTTTTAAGCGATCCTTGATAATTTTTACCTTATCTTCAGTTTGTTGAACAATCTAAGGACCCACCAATTTTCTTTCACCAACCTCGTTTCAACAAAGAGGTGTTCTGCATTTTCTCCCATACAAAGCTTCATAAGGAGGCATGTCTATACTTGATTGGTAGCTATTATTGTACGAAAATTCTATCAGGGCTAAGTATTTATCCCAACTACTCTCAAACTCAATAATGCAGGATCAAAGAATATCCTCCAAGATTTGTATTACCCTCTTAGACTGTCGTCTGTTTTGTAAAGACCTAGAAAATATTTCTAACAAGATTAAGTCGAACTCGAGCTTAAGAGAATATTTTGCAAGACCACAAAGTGCTTGCGAACCCACACGGGGGTAATAGGATTATTACAATACTTAGGCATGAAGGTAAGATGTATTTAAGGTCCTCAAGTTGTATGATTAAAGGCATAGATTGGAATGATTGAGCTAAGAGGGAGGAAAGGATTATAGCAGACCTGTGTAGCCTACGCAGCCTGCATCGGTAAAAATAGAATGGAAGTGAGAGGGAGGACTTAAGTTGTGTAGGCTACACAGGCATGCGTAGCCAATCTGCATAGGCTACGCAATTTACCTACACCGGCTATTTTCTATAAAAATAGGGGGATTCAGGGAGAGAGAAAGAAATTTCATTTTTGGCTAAGTTTTGGGTTCTAGAGAGAAGGTGGAGCATCCCCAACCCAAATACACATCAAAGGTGAGTTTATGATATTTTTATAATGGATTAACGCTAGTTAATAATAGTATTAACATCTACATTGATTGAAATTCATAGGGATTCCTCTAATCTTCAAGAATCATTCAAAATGGTTCAAGTTAGGGTTTGAGCTACAAGAGGTAAAATCCCTACCCTACACTTAAATACATCTATGGATTAAGTATTTGGAATGTATCGTGAAGTAGGAAGTACCAATTGGTTGAAGAATTATGCTAGTCCTTGAAATAGGTATTGTGAGTTAGGGTTCTTGAATGGAGAAGAAGATGAATAGTGAATTTTTGAGTCTTGTTAAGATGATTGGTGATCCTAGTACTTCAATAGCCTAATCATGATTAAGTATTGAATCGTATAACATGTATTAGGCTTAAAGGCCAATGATGGAAGCAACTAAGGATAAAAGGGATATGTATGGGTGAATTGGGCTAGTTGAAGACTTATAATTAACTTGTGAACCTTAAATGGGTATCGACATATATTTGGATACATTTTGGTGTCTTGGGATGTCTAATGCAGATATTGGCTTGTTGGCGACGTTTGAGAGTTATAAATGAATTGAAGCGTCGTACTATTATTTTGAATCTTGGACTTGAGGTAAGTTGATTAATACTTACTCTTCTTGAAGGATTTTCTCTAAAATCATATTTGAGTTATTACGTGAGTTTGTAAATGTGCATCCATACTTGTGGGGACAAGCGGAAGGATGTCACCATGTATTTGGAGTTGTATTGCATAAAGAAAGTTTTGTTGTTTTACAATTGAAAAATCTTTTTCTAAAGATTCGATGTCAAACGATGCTTGAGGAAAATGTTATAAGTTTAATTCAAACTTGAGTATTGGAAAGAATATAAAATATTTTAGTGCCGAAGATGTATTTTTATGAAAAGTATTTCCTTTTGAAACTTGATTAATGGATAGTACTCGTTGTATCTTTGAAAGATGGATGTTAAATTGCTAAAGGCTTTAACATGAAAAAGATCATATGTTTGATTGTTTTATTCAAATGGTTTAGTTTGTCCATGAGCAATGATTTGATAAAAATAGATCCTTTGAGGCTAATATGCTATGAATCTATTTTTGAAATATCGAATGCTTTGGGAGTTACTAGTGGAGACCATCGAGATTGGTTCGAATATTGAGTTTGTTACCATGGAACTACACGTGCCGGTGTAGGGACACATTCCAAGGCTAAGCCGAGATTTGTGGGATAACGTCTCCCATTGAGTGGAAAAATGATCATTACTTAAATTAATGAGGTTAAGTCGACCTGTACGGCACTACGGGAAGCCGTCGAGACATGTGGGGTCAAATACTTGTTGTTAGGTCGATCACCTAGTAGTTGTTTATTATGTCGGTGTCGGTATAGTACTCTCGGTGAAAAGGTAAAAGCTAATTTTGTTATGTTTAGGCCTAAGGAGCCAAAAGTGATTTCAATGACTTAATGAGGTTGAAATGATTTTACATGATTTTATTAGAATCATGGGTTGGTATAAATGTTTTAAAATATTTTATATCATGATTTATATTTTTCTAGTCTTTACATTTAAAATGATAAAGAGCATGAATTGATATAATTGTTATCGTTTTATATCAATGTTGGTTGCATTAGTTTTGTAAAGCCTTGTCACAGAAACTTGAGTTAGAGATAGTCAATGACACTTATTGAGTACCGCCATCCTCTGTCCTCAAGGGCCCTTCTCCAGGGTCCCGCTTACTTTACATGTTTTCAGGATGAGACGTGGTACATGATGAGCTGATGAGGCAATAGGACGATTCTCTTTCTGAAGCATATAGCAAGGCACCACTTCTATTTCGTGGTAACCTTCATGTTGATCTTACTTACTTTTGGTTGGGTCTGTCCCGAGTATTTATTTCATCATTGTGTCTTAGATATTCCATAGAGAGTTGTTATTCTTTTTTTTTTGTTGTTGTAATCAAGAGTTGTTCGTATGTCATGCATGAAATAAATATTGTTATTCTTTTGTATTTTTTTTAATTAGTGAAAAATAATGGATTTTAAGACTTTGTTTCATGTATGTTTTTAATCATTTAAAATGATTGTGCTTTCAAAAACACTCCTGCATGTATTTATTTTGCATATAGATGGACATTTTTGTACGGTTTGGTTCACCCGGGTTGGATAGTGTGTCGGGTGCCAGTCATGTGATTTTAGGTCGTGACATGTGTGTGGATGGAAAGCGGTACTAAAATTCAACCTAGAACCCAAAGCTTCTTGCAAGCTAGACCAAATTCTGGATGTAAACCTTGGATATCTATCAGACATAATAGAAGCAGGGATTCCATGCAGCCTCACAATCTCATTAATGTATAATTCTGCCAAATGTTCCAGTGAGTAGTCCATTCTGATGGCCAAGAAATGAGCACTCATGCTTAGTCTATCTACAATGATCCAAATTGCATCATGATTCCTTTGAGTTCGCGGAAGTTCAGAAACAAAGTCCATCATTATCCTTTCCCATTTCCACTCAGGAATTGACAAGGGTTGCAGTAGACCAACTGGGACTTGATGTTCATCTTCTATTTGTTAACATACCAAGCATTTAGAAATGAACTCTGCAATGTCTTTCTTCATACCACTCCACCGATAGTGCTCCTTGATGGTCTGGTACATTTTAGTACCTCTAGGATGCATTGCATAAGGCAAACTATGTGCTACAATCAAGATCTGCTTCCTCAATTCATCATCATTAGGAACACACAACCTATTTTTATAAAATAAGGTATCATCTTTCTTCAATGTAAAATTTGATTCTCTTCCATTTTGGACTTCTTCAACCCGTTTCACAAGCTTCTCATCTAACGTTTGTGCTTTTTGGACCTACTCAAGTAAGGCTGACTTGACATCCAAATTAGCAATGACAGAACCATTAGAATTAAATGAAAGACAAGCATTCATGGTTCTTAATTCAAGAAGCAAGGGCAAAGGACCTAGAGTTAAACTTGCAAGGGAATTGCGAATCAGCGCATCTGCAACCACATTAGTTTTACCAGGATGATAATCAACCGTGAAATCCTAATTTTTGATGAGTTCAAGCCATCTAGGTTGTGTTAAGTTTAACTCTTTTTGTGTACCCAAGTACTTCAAACTCTTATGATCAGTAAATACGTGACATTTCTTCCCGTACAAGTAATTCCTCCAAATTTTGAAGGCAAAAATAATGGTAGCAAGTTAATGACCGTGAGTGGGATAGTTCAACTCATGCGATTTCAAATTTCGAGAGGCATAAGCAATTACTTTCCCTTCTTGCATCAAAACACAACCCAAGCCACAGTGCGATGCATCACTGTATATATACCATATAATCTTTCCCTTCAACTGGCAAAGAAAGTATTGGAGCTTATGTGAACAAAGTTTTAGACTTTTCAAAGCTCTCTTGACACTTGTCATCCCACACAAATTTGGCGTCTTTCCCCAAAAGTTTGGTCAAAGGAGAAGCTATAATAGAGAAGCCCTTCACGAACCTCCTATAGTATCCTGCTAAACCAAAGAAAATTCTTATCTCAATTGGAATTTTAGGAGGTTTCCAATCAACAATAACTTGAATCTTAATAGGATCAACCTTCACACCTTCAGCTGATACAATATGCCCCAAAAATACCACTTTACTCGGCCAAATTTCACATTTGGAAAGCTTCGCGTAGAGTTGCCTCTCTTTCAGAATTTGCATGACAATCCGGAGATGCTTATAATGATCTTCTCTATTCTAGGAATAGACTAAAATGTCATCAATAAACACAACCACAAATTTATCAATATAAGGCTTGAATACACGGTTCATTAGATGCATAAATGCAGCAAGAGCATTTGTCAAACCAAATGGCATTACCAAAAATTCATTATGGCCATACCTGGTCCTAAAAGCAGTTTTAGGAACATCTTTCTCCCTCACGCGCAACTGATAATATCCAGAGCTCAAGTCAATTTTTGAGAACAAGCCGGCACCCTTCAGTTGGTCAAACAAGTCATCGATTCTAGGCAGTGGGTATTTGTTCTTGATTGTTACCTTGTTCAACTGTCGGTAATCAATGCAAAGCCTAAAAGTTCCATCTTTCTTTTTCACAAATAAAATAAGAGCTCCCCAAGGCAAAATACTGGGACGGATAAAACCTTTCTCTAGAAGTTCTTGCAATTGAGCCTTCAACTCTTTTAATCAGTCGGAGCCATTCTATAAAGAGCAATATAAATAGGAGTAGTTCCAGGGACAAGCTCTATAGGAAATTCAATCTCCCTTTCATGAGGCAACCCAGGAAGATCATCAGGAAATACAGCAGGAAAGTCGCACACGGTTGGTATGTCCTTAAGAATTGGACTCCCCAATCGTGTATCGATTATATGAGCAAGATAGGCATCACAGCCTTAACAAATCATCTTCCTTGCCAAGACCGCAGAAATAATATTAGCTATCAATGATCTTTCTCCTTGAACTACTACATGTGAGTATGAAGGAATTCTAAAAGTCACTTGCTCCAACCTACAATCAACCAATGCATGGTGCCTATGGAACCAATGCATGGTGCCTATGGAACCAATCCATACCAACAATAACATCATAGTCTTGGAAGTACATTTCAAGCAAGTCTACAAGGAAGACCAGATTTTGAATCATGAATGGACAATCTCGGTAAATCTCATTAACAACAGCCTAATGACCTAATGGACTCGTGACCAGCACATCAAAGTCAAGTCTCACAGATTAAACAGTATCAGGAAATGCAAGTGATGAGCAAACATAAGAGTGCGAAGATCCAGGATCAAATAATGTAATAACAGATATGCCAAATAAGTGAAATTTATCAACAACCACGTCCGGGCCATCTTGGTCATTCTTCTGTCTCATAGCAAAGACTCGTGCAATAGATCTCGACCCACTAGCCTGATTAGCTCCACCTAAACCCGCCGCTTGCATATTTCTAGGTCTTGCACCGCTATTAGCTTGAGAATGAGTAGTGATAGGCTTTTAAACTGGGCGCTCTATATGTGTATAAGAAAGAGGATTAGGATTAGGAAAATCCTTCACTTTATGATCCATACTTCCATAATTAAAACAAGCACCAGAAACTCTTCTACAGGCATCATAGTGATTCATTCCTCACTGTGCACAAGTAGGTGTATAAGTTTTGCCTTGGCCATAATTTGGAGTACTAGCAGTAGAGAAATTTGTCTTATTCTGCTTATGATATGATGGTTTCTGTGCACTTTCAGTCTTGGAATAGTCAAACTTTCCCTTCTTGGATGGACCGCCATATTCTGAATTACCCTTCCTAAACATGTTTTCTCTCCTACTAGCTTCTTCCTTGTCAATTCTTTCCTAAGTAAGAGCAACTGAAATTAGCTTGGAAAAATCCTCAAGTTGCAAGATTGCCAAAGATTTTCGAATGTAACCATTTAAACCTTCTTCGCATCTGCTGCACATGTCTCTTTTACCATCAATAATACCTCCAACATAGAAAGAAAGCCTAAGAAATTTTGTTGATACTCTGCAATAGACATGCTCCCTTGTCTTAAATTCAGAAACTCTTTTTTCTTTGCATCACAGTAGACAGGGGGGACATATTTCGCACGAAATGCTTTTACAAAGTCATCCCAAGTTAGCACCGAGGGTTTTGCTTTTGCATTTGGCACACTTACCCACCAATCATAGGCATATTTTTGTAAAAGAGAGATAGCATACTTAAATTTGACAGCATTAGTACACTCTAGTTGTTCAAATACTGTCTCCATGCACTCGAGCCATTGTTCAGCTACTGTGGGATCAGTAGTGCCTTCAAATTCAACTCCACCCATTTTCCTCATCTTCTCAAAATTCATTTCACTCGGTTCTAACATTGTCCCAGCCAAGTGACGAAAGAACTCAGCCATCTGCTGAAATGGAGGAGTCATAATAGGAGTACTATGACCCATTGCGCTTGGATTATTGTCCACTTCATTTTCACTAACATGATGATGATTTAGGTTGGAATCCTAGAATTACAAACCTGGCTCTGATACCAAAAGTTGTAGAAACCCCTTTGGGAGGATGCTACTTACGAAACAAATCTATTTTACTACTTACAATATTAAGAAGACATTAATTAAAAAAAACACATTCAAAATAATTTAGTAGTGAAAATAGGCCCGTGTGATGAGGTCCAAAGTGCAAATTGTTTTTTTTTTTTTTTTCAAAATACTCTTCATAATTTTATTTAACTTTTAAAAATGAAATACAATGTTAAAATATCAACATAAGATGATATAACCCGTCTTGAATAATCAACATCACTGCAAGTTTGTATTGTACATAAATTTCACACTATTGGGTATAAAAAGGAAAACTAGTTTTCTCCTTTGTACATATATATAAGAAAAAGTGTAAAATCAATATATTACAAGACTTGAGTTATTAACCCCTTAAAATAGAAAAATAAGCTACCAAATTCAAGTTACAAGATTTTGGTCTTAATATCCAAGCCTCCAAATAACATACATAAGTGTGACATATATATCATGTACAATCAGAAAACTATACAAAACCATGATGCATATGTAAATGTGATCACCATAAGTGCTCCCAAAAAGACTATTTCATAAGGCCGTCTTCAAATTTTATCTCGTACATTACCTATGATAGAAAACAACTATCACTAAGCATAAAACTTAGTAGCGTATAAACTTTGGGCTTAGAGCCATTAACTTTTCCAATTCCTATTTTTAATCATAGGTAGATCAAATGAAATATAATTTAAAACAAGTAAACAACTATATCAAAAGTATCAAATATCAGCCCTTGAAGTGTTTCCAAATTTCAATAACAATGTTCAAGATTCAAGAGTTGAGAAAGCGTATACTCTCAAATCCAAGAAAGCTTGTCCAATATCCATTTTTTGCCCAATGTGTACGTCATGCCATCACACTAAGAAAAATCAGATATCAATATGGACCAAAGCCCCAAAATCAAGTAGGGTCAAAACCCAACAGTCAAGAGAATCAAGAACCATATTAAAAATGGCTTCCTAGTTCGTACTTAACACGAACAAGTTCCATAATTTAAGACGAACTACAAATCCAAAGTCAAGATGGCAAAAGATCCAAATCAAGAAGCATGCCAAGATGAGTGACAAAGTCACTGCCACAAGAAGGACAAAGTCCAACTAGAATGCAAAATGATCAAACAATCCGTTCGAGTGGGCGATTTAGGAAATATCTTGCAATACTTGATATGACACGAATACAATGCTATTAATTGAAAAGAAAAAAAAATATCAGGTTATTTTAAAATATTCCAGCAAGTAAAAAGAGTACAAAGTTTATATACAAACTTTGGTATTTTACCACAAAATAGTTCAACCACAACTTGAGGACGTTCGAATCATCTACGCCCTAGACAACCCAAATCCGTCCACTTCCTCAAACACTTTCCCTTAGCTTTTACAAGGATATATATACCTTAAATACTTAATAAAATATCTATATAAGTTCAGTGATTTAACATGTCAAACTAAACATGATATTGGCGAACATTACCCAAAATGTTTGAAACGGATATTCTGGATAGTATCACTGGTTCGTGTTGTGACTCAGATTTGAAGATAAAAATGAACAAACTAGACTGTGTGATCTTCTTTACCATTATAGATATGTGTCTTATCATTTCAGAACATCTTGAATCATCCACATATCAATTTTGTACAAAATGTTATGCCAAATGTACTAACAGTAGTACAGGGAGGGTTTGTAAAACAGAAAATCTAGGCAGCACCTGCCCTGTACTTCATCACCTATTTTCGGGTAAATAAATGACAAACCTGGTTTTGGCTACTTCATAAGAGTTATAGATCTATGAAATATATTTCCATAAAGTCTTAGATCACTTAAAATGGAGATCTACACAAAAAGATATGAAGAAAACACTAATAGTTGTCTAGTGTAAAAACGGATTTAGTAACCTACCACAAAAGAGAGGAGCAACTTGAGCTTCACCAAGAAAGAATTTTGTTGATTGGTTTTGTGAAAATTTATGGTGGTTTTCATAAAGTTTTCAGGTGATAAGAAGGAGAGAGGGTAGGGTTTTTTTTCTTGAAAGAATAAAAATGGGGAGTTTATGGAAGACTAAGTCAATCAAAGTTATCTTAAAGAATTTTGGATAAATATGAAATAAAAATGGTTGCCCTACTACTAAATATCCTTAGATAAATACAAAAGGGTGGCAGCCCAAAAACTTAATTATACTGTATTTAACAACAATTCATCAAAATAATATTAAGTATTACACATAGCAACACCATGGAACTTCTTTGTCAATATTAACACAATCTAGAGTAAGGAATTTTCATGTATTGTCAATTTCACGTTTAGGAAGTGCGAATTAAAAATATCTCCTAATTATAAAGATGTTTAATTGAAAATATAAATATTAGTAAAAATTTGGGGTATTACAGATAGGCTCACGAAATCAGCCCATTTCCTACCAGTCAGATCTACGTATACAGCCAAAGATTATGCGAAGTTATATATTAAGGAGTTAGTGCGTCTACATGGAGTACCAATATCTATTATATCTGACAAGGGGGCCCAGTTTACAGCACATTTTTGTAGGTTATTTCATATAGGTCTATTGACTCAAGTGAATCTCAGCACAACTTTTCATCCACAGCCTGATGGACAAGCCGAACGCACAATTCAGACACTCGAGGATATGTTACGAGCATGTGTGTTGGATTTTAAAAGAAGTTGGGTTGAACATCTACCGCTTATTGAGTTTGCATATAATAACAGTTATCACTCCAGTATACAGATGGCTCCGTACGAGGCTTGTATCGGCGTAAGTGCAGATCTCTTATAGGGTGGTTTGATGTTGGAGAATCGGGGTTACATGGGACAGACTTGATTCAGCAGGCCGAAGAGAAGTTAAAGCTTATCCAGGAGAGACTGTTGGCAGCCCAGAGTTGTCAGAAGTCATATTCTGATGTGCGGCGATAAGACTTAGAGTTCGGGGTTGATGACTGGGTATTCTTAAAGGTGTCGCCTATGAAGAGCGTGATGAGGTTTAGCAAGAAAGGCAAGCTCAGCCCACGATTTTTTGGGCCTTATAGGATTATTCGGAGAGTGGGCGAAGTAGATTATGAGTTAGAATTGCCCTAGGAATCGGAGTCTATCCATCCAGTTTTCCATGTATCTACGATACGTAAGTGTATAGGTGATCCTACTCGAATGGTTCCCACTGATGATGTACATATTATGAATGACTTGTCATACAAGGAATTTCTAGTTTTCATCCTAGACCAACAAATCCGCAAGCTACGAAATAAGGAGGTAGCCTCTGTGAAGGTTTTATTGAGAAGCAAGGATGTGGAAGAGATGACGTGGGAAGCAGAGGAAGAAAAGAAGTCTAAATACCCCCACCTATTTGAAACTGAAGATATGGCTCGAGATGGGATACATCAGCACAACTCTATTCAGGACAGTAGGTCATCATGTAAGCTCTTATTTTTAACTTTCAGTATTAATGATTAACGGCCGTGTGAGGCCAAGTGTTGCTATTTATAGACATTGGCCACGTGTGGCAGGCATAGTATGTTTTCAAAGTCTCTAAGAGTAAACATTCGAGGACGAATGTTCCTAAGTGGGGATGATGTCACACCCTATATTTTCGTACGTAAAAGTGCGTCGCAAGCAAACTAATATAGGACAAAAAATGAGATCATCTTTGAAAGTATATAAAGTAAGTTAATCATGTTACCTCGGAGGTTACAAATATTGAAGATCATGAACAACAAGTACAAAGAGGGTTGGAAGGTTCAGAAGCTAGAGGAATTGAAGAAAATAATGTTTCGTCGAAAGTCGACAAGTTGAGAATGTTATAACATATACTTTTGGGGTGAGACTAGGGTGCTTAACATTATAAAAAGGTTATGTTATGAGTTATGTTAGTCGTATGATACTCGTGTGCTATGTTTTGAAGTCAAGCGAGTTGTGGAACAAAAGTCGATGAAAGTCATCACAAGTTACGTTCATAAGTTTTACTGAAATTTGGGTCAAATGTAACTGCGACTTTCTCCCAATATACTTAGAGTTACGGGGTGTTTCACCCAGATAAATGAAGATTTATGAGTCTATTTTCTAACTCATTAAACCATTTTTCAATACAACATCGAAGTATAGAGAGATATATGTGTTTTTGCGAGACAGCACAAGCTGCTAGGTGACAAGTAGGTGTGTCACCTACTTGCTTAAATGAGAGTCCGAAAATGGGCCTGTTCGGGTCGTCCAAAGATACATTTTAAAGGCCTATTTAGTTCATATAATACACTGATAATAGGGCACAATAACCAAACCTAAACCCCTACAAACATCCTCCCAAAAATTGCACCAAAACCCTAATTAAATTTCTCTCATTTTTAAGTTCTAGTTGGAGGAAAAACCTTGAGTACGAAGAACAAAGATAGGAGTTGAGTTATTCAACAAATAAGGTAAGTTTACTGCTCTCTTTCATCCATTGTTTCTACTGGAGATGTATGGAAAGCCGTTGTTGTCACGACCCAAAATCCAACTAGTCGTGATGGCACCTAACCTAACCCGCTAGGTAAGCCAATTATCAACTATCCAATTCCATTAACAATTATTAAAGCAATTTAAGTAAAGAAAAATCTTAATCTTATACATTCCCCAAGAACTGGTAGTACAAATCATGAGCTTCTAAGAATAGAGTTCACAAAGCTAGTATGAAATAAATACATCATCTGTTTGAAAAGTACATAAACAGAGTTTTATGAATCTAAGCCTATCACGAACAAGAAGAAGCTACAACCGGAACGCATGTACATCTTCCGATCCAGCTCCCAACGAACACCGCATCATCAGCAACCAACATCTGCACGCAAGGTGTAGAAGTGTAGTTTGAGTACAACCGACCCCGTGTACTCAATAAATAACAAACCTAACCTTAGGTTGAAAGTAGTGACGAGCTTTTACCAAGGTCGGATCCAAAACCAATAGTCCACAACAGTCCATACCAACGTAAAGCAAATAATACAAGAAGTAACTCAGAGATAAAATGTTTAACTAAATCATTATTTCTAAAAATAGTTCTTCCTTTCAAGTACATCAGTGAAAACCCAAATCGTTTACCAAAGTTTCCAAAAATATGAATAAGTTTGAAAACAATAATTTTCCCAAAAAAATCCTTTAAATAATAAATGAGATGTTTCATTTTCTTTCCACATAACCAGTGTAAAGCAAATGCATCACTATGCACATCTGCCAATATGTGTGAGAATTCATGAATGATGTGATACTGTACAACATGAGGAAAATACATATTTATGCTTGTATGTCATGTGTGCATGTCAATGCGATGCAACTCAGTGATAAAATCATATGCATACTCTCAGATTATCATTTCACTCAGTCCTCCCAGTCACTTAGTCCTCACAAGCACTCAGTCCTCCCAGTCACTTAGTCCTCACAAGCACTCAGTCCTCATAGTCACTCAGTCCTCCCAATCGCTCGGCACTCGCACTCAGCACTCGACACTCGCACTCAGTAGGTACCTCACTGGGGGTGTGTATAGATTCTGAGGGATCCTTCAACCCAAGCGCTATAATCTGCACGGACAACTCATGTGCTATAGTATCAATATCTGGATCCGCACGGATAACTCGTGTGCTGCACGGACAACTCACATGCTATAGTATCAATATCTGGATCCGCACGGACAACTCACGTGCTGCACGGACAACTCACGTGCTATAGTAAGCCAATCTAGCCTGTTGCGGCATGCAACCCGATCCCATAATTATCCTCACAATTAGGCCATCGGCCTCACTCAGTCATCAATCTCTCCAGTCTCTCGGACTCACAATGTCATGAAAATAGCCCGAAAATAATGATATGATGTATCAATAAATAACAACAGAGACTGAGATATGATATGTAATGACATGAATATGACTGAGTATAAATATTTCAATTTAAAACAAATAATTCACAACAATATGACTTCTGTGTGTCCCAATAATACTGGCACATAGCCTCAACATAATGTTTAATATGATTCTCAGCTCAATTCTTTAGCACATAAAACTATATAGAAAATGCCAAGATTATTTGACTACGAAATTCCACGGAAACAATTATGTCATAATTTCTATAGTGCATGCCCACACGCCCGTCACCTAGCATGTGCGTCACCTCCCAACAATTCACATAATACATATATTCAGGGTTCATACCCTCAGCTCCAAGATTAGAAGAGTTACGTACCTCGAACAAGCCGAATCCAATGCCGAGCAAGCTAAACAATGCTCTAGAAATCCAATTATGCGCGTAACAACTTCCGAATGGCTCGAATCTAATCACAATTAATTTGATTCAGTCCACGAAATTATAGGAATTAAGTTCATATCAAAATACTAATATTTTCCACAAAATCTGAAATTACGCCCCAAAATCACTTGTTGGGCCCAAATCCCGGAATTCGATGACACTCACAAAATACGACTACCCATCCAATTACAAGTTCAACCATACTAATTTCACTCAAATCCGACTCTGAATATGTATTCAAAACACGAAAAATTCGCTTTGTGTCATTAAAGAAATTTCCTTCTATTTCTCTTGAAGATTCGATAATCTTACACCAAAAATGAAGATTAATTCATGAAATATAACCACAAGGGAGTCAAGAACACTTACCCCAAGTTGTGTGGAAATTTTCCTCTCCAAAATCGCTCAAACCGAGCTCCAAAATCCAAAAATGGTGAAAAATCATGAACCCTCGAACTTAAAGGGTTCTGCCCAGTCAACCCGCACCTGCAGACAAGAGGTCGCACATGTGACCCTTGCTTCTGCAGAAAAATGGGCGCATTTGCAAGACAGGATGCTTTTGCAGAGAGCCAAGCGCGGATGCGACTCCGCATCTATGGATAAAAATTATGCACCTGCGCTGCCCGGCTTCCTCACCATTTTCTGATTCTGCGCCATCCCTTCACACATGCATCCTCGCAGATGCGGGCAAATTCGTCGCACCTATGAGCGCTGCCAGTTCCACATGTGGCCGCTTCTGTGACTGGTTGCGTACACATACGGCTTCACACCTGCGATCAAAAGCTTCGCAGGTGCGATCACACTAGTAGGCAGGAGTTCCAGCATTTCCCTAAGTCCGAATTTGATCTGTTAACCAACCGAAACTCACCCGAGGTCCCCGGGACCTCAATCAAATATACCAACAAGTTCCATAACATAATATGGACCTAGTTAAGGCCTCAAATCACACCTAACAACATCGAAACGACCAATCATACCTCAATTCAAAATCAATGAACTTTGAACTTTCAAATTCTATATCTTGTGTCGAAACATATCAAATCAATCCGAAATGACTTTAAATTTTTGCACACAAGTCATAAATGACATAACGAAGTTATTCCAATTTCTAGAATCGGATTCCAACCTCGATATCAAAAAGTCAAACCCCCGGTCAAACTTCCCAAAAATTTAACTTTCGGCATTTCAAGCCTAATTCCACTACGGACCTCCAAAGAATTTTCCGGACATGCTCCTAAGTTTAAAATCACCATACGGAGCTATTGGAATCATCAAAGGTAAATTTCGAGGTCATTTACACATATGTCAATATCCAGTTCACTTTTCCAACTTAAGTTTTCAATTATGAGACTAAGTGTCTCATTTCATTACGAAATCCTTCTGGACCCAAATCAACTAACCCGATAAGTTATAAATCAATTATAAGGCATAAATTGAGCAGTAAATTAGGGAACGAGGTTATAATACTCAAAACGACTGGCCGGGTCATTACAGTTGTATAATTGTAAGAACTCACAGGACAGTGATAGGAAGCCGTGAGTTCGAGTTATTTACTTGTAGCGGACTGTTTTGTGGATTATTTTGTATTGTTGTTGGATTACGTATTTTACTGCTATTTTATGGAGTTTTGGAGGAGGAAGGGTGTGGATAAACACCACATAAATGCAGGGTGTTGGGGTGGTCGTTTGTCGTAACAATTTTGGGTTGTTTGACACTACTACTATGGTCGTTTTGTGTATGAAGAGATTGTGGTGTATTGGGCTATTTTGTAGTATTTTGTGGTGTATATAAGGTTGGAAAATAATGTATATATGTTGATATTGTTGTGTTCTTGTGTTTTGGTATTATCGTGAAGTTGGAGGAAGTAAGGATTATAGGGGAGATGCTTCCCATTTTAATACAAAATAATCTTGTCGTTCGTTATGCGATAGTTATACCTTTCGTAACTTAATGATAGTATTATTATCGTTGTTGTAGATTAAGGTTCTAAGAGGCAAGTTAAACTTGGTGATTGGAAAGATTGTGATAAGGTATGTTAAGGCTAAACCTTTCTTCATTTTGGCATGATCCCGTAACTACATGAGTTTGATAACGAGGCATAAAGAGAAGTTCGTATTCCTGAACTTATGTACATTATCCTAGTCTCATAAGTTACAGTATTCTCCCTTATCGGGACTTTATATTCGGTTAAGTATGTTAAGTATATATATATATATATATATATATATATATATATATATATATATATATATATATATATATATATATATATATATATAAGGTATTACAGTATTTTTACCACCATCGAGCTATAATCAGTGGGCAGACCTCTATTGGCAACCTTTGATCAGATGATAAGTTGTATACCGAGCCTACTATGGCCGAGCACCTATGAGCAAGCCAAGAATGGCCGAGATACCTATCCTAGTATGGCCGAGCATATATAAGCGAGCCTACTACGGCCGAACAGTATCAGCAGGTAAGTATACCTCTAGTTCATCTTTGACTTCCAGTTACTTTCAGTTAATATATTATCAGTTTAGTTTCAGCTTTCAGTTATTTTATTGCCTTACATACTCGGCACATTATTTCGTACTGACGTCCCTTTTCTATGGACGCTGCATTTCATACGTGCAGGTTCAGATAGACAGACGGGTAGACCTCCTCAGTAGGTGTTTCTTGAGTTTATCTTGATCAGTAAGCTCCACGTCCTTCGGAGTTGCCAGGTCTAGGGTTTTGTGTACATATTGTGTATGTACATTATGGGGTAGGTCGGGGCCTTATTCCGATCACTGTACATCCATCAGTAGAGGCTTGTAAGCATATCCTGTCAGTTAATGCAGCATGTTGAGCTTGTAGACTTTGTATGTTTATTTTGTTGGTTTGTCAGTTGTAATAGTTATGACGGCCTTGTCATCCCAACTTTATATTGATGTTTATTCAAAGCTAATTTCCGTTATGTTTTATATTCTACTTCGCAAATTGTCTTGCAATGTGGCCCCATGGCCAAAGTATGATATTGTATGTTCACAGCTCCTCAGTCGCAAGTTGGTACACTAGGTTAAGTGAGGTAACGGGTGCCGCTCTCGCCCCCAGGTCTGAGACGTTCAAAAGAATGGTGAAAATCAACTTTTTTGCTAGTTTACCGAGGTTGACTAATACATATCTAAGTGAATCGTATGGTATTAATGCCAAAGAAAAAATAAATACTTCAGGTGTTACGCGTGTTGTTTCCCTTCAGAGATGAAAAGTAGCATCCTAATTAGGAACCCTTGGCAGTTATATGAGTCCAACGAGACGCTAACTATGAATAAGGAAATATGTCACAATGGCATGCGAAATGCAACAGAGCTTGATGAAGCCGGAATTAACTTTTCAAAAGTTGGGAATATTTATAGAAGCTTTGGAGAAAAAAGACATGGAGGATAGCACAAGTCTCTTTAGAATTAACTTCATATGAAGAATGGCTTCACTACCCACAGATATTTGGCACTCAATTAAGGGAATTTTGGGTGGAGAGAGGCATCAAAAAATAGTGAAAGAGGAGATGAGAGGAAAAAGGAAAAGGGTATAACTAAAATCTCCTAATTCAAGGCATTAATAATGGATTGTATACAAATTGTAAGTAAACCTTTAGTATCCATGCCAAATGTAAATAAATAATATTCGGGGAACCTATTCATATATAATAAAGTAAAATTTCAGTTTCTGAACCAAGCATGAAATCAGTGAGAAAATGAGTTTATTTTTAGAAACATTTGGGTGAAGGAAAATAACATTTCAAAAAAATTAAAGCATCAGGTAAGCTACCGACTGAATATAGAATTTATTAAATTAAAACATAATAACAATTTCTTTCCAAGTAAAGTAGAAACATCAAATAAGGTAAGGAGTTTAATTTGAGAAATAAATTAAAGTGAAATGCGATAACTGTTAAGAATAGTAAGGTACGTTAAAAATTCTTTTACTTAAAAACCAATATGTTATCAACAACTCAACAGAGTATGAGATAGTAACTCAGTGTAATAAATTCATCTTAAAAATTAATTCACCAAATTAGTAGTAATAGAAAAGGAAAACAGGGAATGATGACATAGCAGTAAACTAATGGAAACAACTCAATCCTCGAAATCAGTAAATCCAAATTATCCGTTATCAGAATATCATATGATAAATACTGAAAGCTAACACAATACAACAGTGAATAAAACAGTGAATACAACACATACAATCCGTTGCGGCGTGCAACCCGATCCCACGATATAAACTTTAAACAATTTCATTGCGGCGCGTAACTCCCTCCATATAATCATCTGTCAATATCACAATCCATCCTTATTCCACCGTTTCATCATTTTCATTACTGTTGCGACGTGCAATCCAATCCCACATATATTATCATTTTCATTACTGTTGCGGAGTGCAACCCGATCCCACACATATCATCATTTTCACTATTGTTGCGGCGTGCAACCTGCTCCTCAAGCAACATAAATTAAGCAAACAATTTACAACCAACTACGGCATCCCACAAAAATCAAAAGGAATAACGAGGCTACAAAAAGAAGTCACAACTAATAAAAATGTTACACGATAACTCACAAAATCAAATATCAAGGAGTGACAATCCATAAACCAAGACACAATTTCTGATCATCAATTAACAGTTAAGGCATGTAGCAGATAACACATGAATTCAACAAGTAATTACAATCAACAATTAGGATGTAAGGATGAACTTGACAACAAAAGATGGATCATGTACTATTAACTTCAAGTAAAATACGTAAGAGCAATCCTAACGATGAAAGATATAACATGAAATGAAAACTATAATTAATTGCATGAAAGAAGCCTAATGATCTAATCTGGTCGAATACCACATATAAGTCCATGTACATACTCGTCACCTTGTGTACACGTCTTTCATATAATTTAAATAGTACAATCAATCCAAAACCTAAGAGGTAGTTTTTCCCACACAAACGTAGGCAAGATACTTACCTTTACGAAGTTAGGCCGATACTCTATAATGGCCTTCTCGTGAGAAACGACCTCTGGACGGCTAAAATCTAGCCAAAAATAATTTCATAAAATAATTAAAATTTATAAGAAATAATTCCGGATAATAAAACATCGACTTTTAATTTTACACTAAAAAGTCAACCTAGTGCCCATACCTCGGAACTTGATAAAAATTTATGAAATACGAACACCCATTCCGATGCCAGTCCAACCATACCAAAATTACCAAATTCCGATATCGAATCGTCCTTTAAATCTTTATTTTACATTTTTGAAAGATTTTCCCAAATTTTCATTTTCTTCCATCCGATTCACAAATTTAATGCCATAAATATGTATGAAATCATGAAGTACAATCACTTTCAGTTAAGTAACACTTACCAAAATCAAACTCGTGAAAAATCCCTCCAAAATTGCCCAAAACCAAGATCCAAAACTCCAAAATGAGTAAAAATGGCAAACCCCAGAATATATGGTTCTGTCTAGTTTCCTGTAACGATCCGGCCGGTCATTTTGAGATTTAGAGACCCTAACCCCTATTAACTGCTTTCCCCATATCTATTTCTGCTATTGTGACTTGCCGGGATGATTGGTTTTGAGTTTCGGAGTGTTTTGGGATACTTAGTCCCTAAATGAGAGCTTAAGTCTTAGAATTTGGACCGTAGTTGGAACTGTATGAAGACGGTTCCGTAATGGAATTCCGTCGATTCTGTTAGCTCCGTTGGATGATTTTGGGCTTAGGGGCATGTCCAGAATGTGTTTTAGGGGCCCGTAGCTCATTTAGGCTTGAAATGGCGAAAGTCGAATTTTTGGAGTTTTGGGCCGGTAGTGGAAATTTTGATATCGGGGTCAGAATTTGATTCCGGAAGTTGGAGTAGGTCCATAGTGTTGAATATGACTTGTGTGAAAAATTTGGAGTCAATTGAAAGTAGTTTGGTTGGTTTCGGCATCGGTTGTCGAATTTGAAAATTTCAAGTTCTTTAAGTTTGAATCGGAGGATGATTTGTGATTTTAACATTATTTGATGTGATTTGTGGGTTCGACTAAGTTCGTATGGTGTTTTAGGACTTGTTGATATATTTGGTTGAGGTCCCGGGGGCCTCGGGTGTATTTTGGATGCTCAACTGGTCATTTTTGGACTTAGAGAAGTAGCAGATTTTTTCTGGTTTTTGTTGCAGAAGTTTGTTCTTCGCGTTCGCAAAGAAGAGCTCGCATTCGCGAAGGTGTGGACAGTGGAAGCATCGCGAATGCGAGGAGTAGGATGCGTTCGCGAAGTGTGTTTTCTGAGTGTGAGGTTTTGTTCTTCGCGTTCGCGAAGGGGAGGATGCGAACGAGAAGGTATGGTTTGTGTGTGCATCGCGAACGCGTGAGTGGTGTGGCGTTCGCAAAGAGGAGTGAGGCTGTTGGGGACTCGCGAGGTGGTGGTCGCGTTCACGAAGGTCTGAGATAGTTAATCTTCGCGTTCTAAATTTGTGGGCAGTCGAGTTGTACTTCGCGAACGCGAGGGACATGTCGCATTCGCGAAGAAAAGAGGTCTGGACAGAAAGTTTAAGTTTAGAAAATGGGACTTCGTCCCTTTTCCCCATTTTCTATTTTTAACGATTTGGAGCTCTGATTGAGGTGATTGTTGGGAGATTTTCAGAGGAAACAACGGGGTAAGTGTTCTTAACTCAATATTGGTTAAATTACTCGAATCCATGGTTGTTTTTATCATTTAATTGGTGAATTAAGTTGGGAAAAGTTTGAAAACCCTCTTGGATAAATTTGAGGATTTGAGGGCCGAATTGTTATCGGAATTTAGTAATTTTGGTATGGTTAGACTCGTGGTGGAATGGGCATTCCTATTTTATAACTTTTACCCGATTCCGAGATGTGGGCCCCACGGGCAATATTTGAGTTAATTTCGGAATTTTTATTAAAATGTTGATTTTATTAATTAGATGAGCCTATTTTGGTTGTATTTATGATATGTAATTTCTTTTGGCTAGATTTGGTCCATTCGGAGCCGGATATTCGTGGGAAAGGCATTGTGACCGATTGATTGAGCTTGGTTCGAGGTAAGTGGCTTGCCTAACTTTATGTGGGGGAAATACCCTTAAGATTTGGAACTATTATGATATGTGAGAGTCGTGCACGTGAGGTGACGAGTACGTACACGGGCTAGTTGTGGTAAAACTCGATTTGTCTTATTGAGCAGCAACATGTTTTCTTGTTATTTTGAGTTATACCATTTTAATGAGTACTAATCTATTTTCATTCTTAATTGAGTTATTCCAATATGTGTACCTATCATGTATAGTCTAATACAACATATCTACGTGTCTTAATTGTTTACGTGAATTCTGTGCAGCATACTTAGTAAATTTCCTGCTTCTTCCCTGACTGGTACTTAGTCTAAATTATAAGAATTTTGTGATGTAGTTGTATTTCTATCATTCGCGCCGCATATTTACTTTGGGACTACGGAACGATATTCCGGGAGATCCCCCTGTACGGCATATTTACTTTGGGACTACGGAACGATATTCCGGGAGATCCCCCTATACGACATATTTACTTTGGGACTATAGAACGGTATTCCGGGAGATCCCCCTGTATTGCATATTTACTTTAGGACTACGGAACGGTATTTCGGGAAATCTCCCTGTACTGCATATTTACTTTGGGACTACAGAACGGTATTCCGGGAGATCCCCCTGCACATTTACGTTTGGGACTACGAGACGGTATCTCGGGAGATCCCCTGTTGTGATTTCTGTGTACTGAGATGTTACCTTCTGTGATTTCATTGTTGTTAAATTCCAGCCTTTAATTTATTGTGGTATTACACTCTATATTATTTTTATTATATATTTGCCAGTAGGGGCCTGACCTGACCTCGTCACCACTAGACCGAGGTTAGGCTTGGCACTTACTGGGTATCGATTGTGGTGTACTCATGCTACTCTCTGCACATGTTTTTCGTGTGCAGATCTAGGTTCACCTTATCAGCCGCACTATCAGTGAGCGGGACAGCTTTGGAGACTTCAAGATATATCTGCCGCATCCGCAGACCTCGGAGTCCCCTTCTACTCTTTCTCATGTCCATTATCTTCTGTATTTTCCTTGTTAGATTCTGATGTATAGAGACACTAGATTTTCCCTTCTGTAGTTTGTGATTCACGATGTTCTGGGTTTTGGGATTTGCTGTGTATTTTTGAACGGTTAGGTGTTAAAATTATGTTTGCATTTTATTATTCCGCGAATGTTAGGCTTACCTAGTCGTATAGACTAGGTGCCGTCACGACGTTATACGAAGGGAAAATTTGGGTCGTGACATTTCCTCACATATGCAGACTCGATTTGCGTGCCTGTGAGCTCGCTTTTGCGAGAAAAATCTCACACATGCGACCTTCACTTAGCTGCCCAGGTTTTGCAGCTGCGAGCAGTACACACGCACATGCGTTGTCGCTTTTGCGAGCCATGAAGCGCACTTGCGAAGGCCTCCGCTTCCGCTCCTTCATTTTCTGCGTTTGCGATCACGCATGTGCGGGAAATTCTTCACACCTGCAACCACTGTCCAGTTCTGCGAGGAGCTGCTCTCCCTTCTGTGAAGTCGCTTCTACGACCAAGGTTCCGCAGAAGTGATTGCACTAGTACCAGAACTCATTCAGCATTTCCTTAGGTCCAAAATTCGATTCGTTAATCAACCGAAATCCACCCGAGGCCATCGGTACCTCAACCAACTATATCAACACATCCTAAAATACGATACGAACTTAGTCGAGGTTTCGAATTACATCAAACAATGTTAAAACTACGAATTGCACCTCGAATCACACCTATGACTTTTCAAATCTTCCAACTTCTATAATTTGCACCGAAACATATCAAATCAATCCTGAATGACTTCAAATTTAGCAGACAAGTCATAATTGACATAATGGAGCTATTCAAATTTTCGAAATCTACATCCGAGCATGATATCATCAAAGTCAACTCCCGGTCAAACTTATGAATATTTCAAAACTTCAACTTTTAGTGTTTCGCCAAAATGCTTCAAATTAACCTACAGACCTCCGGTTCCAAATACGGACGCATGCCTAAGTCCGAAATCACCATACGAAGCTATTGGAATCATCGAAACACCATTCCGGAGTCGTATACACAAAAGTCAAATCTCCGGTCAACTCTTTTCACTTAAGATTCCAAAACAAGAATTGTTCTTCAAAATTGATTCCAAGCCACCGAACGTGATTCCAAAATAAGAATTGTTCTTCAAAATTGGTCCCAAGCTATACATGCAAGTCATAATACATTATACGAAACTGCTCAAGGTCGTAAGCCACCGAATATGATGTTAATTCCCAAAATGACCGGTCGGATCGTTACATAACGTGTCATAAATAGTAAAAGAAGAAGAAGAGTATTGTGGAGAAAAAATAGGGAGAGGGGGTCTTGGAGAAATAAGTCCGTCATATTCGTGATCCTATACGCATTCTGCAACGGATTGAAAACGAGTAAAGGCTGTTAAGACAGAGCTATGGTTTCTGGGTACATTTCTCCGCATAAATCATGACGTGCTGCAAAAAGACATTCGAGGTTTCATGGATGATACAAGAGCTCAATTCCAATCTGATTACAATATCATGTTGGGTGGAAAAGAGCCTCATAACTTTGACTGTATCTGCTCTAATGTTCTAGCAAAGATTCAGCAATACAAGCAGAGTACTACCAGAACTAATTTTTCTATTCTAGAAATTTCAAGTGCTAGTCCTCTGTCTTATGAAGTTGTTGGGAAGTTCAAGGACATCGTTGAGCAGAATCTCAAGGATCTGCTAATTGTTCACCTTGGCGAGCCACCTGCCTTGCGTGCGGAGTCACTGGTGTATTTTCAAGTCATGGATCAAATGGAAGTGGTCGAAAAGGAGTTGACAGCGCTCAAGAACTTTGTCTTTTTTCTGGGAAAACTATGCACTTCACAACTCCAAACCCACTGGCAAACTTTCTCCCGTCATGTTGAATTTGTGGCTACCCTTGCAGCAATTATTTTCTTCTTGTATATGCCTAACCTCAACGACAGAAAATCTGTTGCTCTAGAATTAACTGATTTGCTTTCTGATTTGCTGCGGAGAAGGATCAAGCCTATTGAGGCACGGGTCCGCAACATCTATGCTGACGTCCTCAGAGATTTGAGATCATCAAGCACTCCTCCCATGTCCTCAATTGAACCAGCAGCTGGATTCATCAACACGCACATTTCGGCCGAATTAAGAGGGCTTTTATACCTTCAATGCAGATCAAATGGAAACCCTTCTTGAGCAGCTTAACACATTGAGAATTATTCTGGCATTGACAAACAATATTCAGGATAAAATGAGGATCCGTTTCTTCATACGAGTTGAGATTTTGGTCATTGATGCTGGGCTTATTGTTTATTCATTGTACGATAGCAGCAAGAGCAAAGAAGACCTAAATCAAGACCTCTTTCTTTTGGCTGACAAGATTCAGCTTGCGAAGAAGCAAAATTTACCTCGACATCCGAGAGGGGATACAACCCCATTTGCCTAAGAATGATGTATTGGGCTTTTTTGTTTTCCTTCTGAACAGCTTGAAGGAGCTCCTTTCTAGCCATGCTGATTCACTTGCTTCTGTCAAGAACGAACTTGATGTGGTCCATGAGAACCTTCAACATTTCCAACCATTCCTCGAAGATGTAGCAAGACAACGCCATAATAAACCTGAAGAACTTCAAAATCTTGCTGAAAGAGTCATTGATAAGGCATATGAGGTTGAGTACATAGTTGATTCTTTTGTAATGAGAGATATTCCTCATACTTATCTTACAGTATGTGTCAGGACCCAATTTCACCTATAGGTCGTGATGGCGCTCAACACTACAGCTAGGCAAGCCAACTTAATAATTTAAGCATACATTGACAAAATTTAAAGCCAAGAAAATAATAAAATACCAAATTCTACCAATGTGTGTGCCAAGACCTGGTGTCACAAGTGTATGAGCATCTAGTAGATTATACAAAACCTCAAATACTGTCTGAAATAAAAATGGACAGAATGAAAAATACAAGGAGAGACACTAGTAGCTGCAGAACGGCTCAGAAAGGCAGCTCACCACTATGCCCCTGGATAGCGTGGGTGTAAGACGATAGGTTCCCCACTAGTACTTGCCTCAGGTCCTGCACAAAAAGTGCAGCAAGTGTAGTATGAGTACGTAAACAACGTATACCCAGTAAGTATCAAGCCTAATCTCGAAGTGGTAGAGACGAGATGGTCGACTTTGACACTCACTATGGGTCAATAATAATAATTGAAATACAACTAGGATATTTAAATCAGCATGATTTACAGAATTTACAATAATTTATTTAATCAGCGAAAATAATCAAATTCCTTCAAATGCAACAATTCTCAATATATTAATTAAATTCCTTCAATTCAAATAATTTTTAATTTATAAATTAAATCTCATTTACAGGAATAACAATTAATTCCTTAACAAGTAGGCATAATAATTCATTAAATTCCAAGGATTCTCAAATTTATCAATTAGCTTCGCAAACTGAAATAAACTACTAAAGTATCGTGAATTTATTATTATTAAGCACGATTTCTGCCGAGGACGTATGGCCCGATCCAGAGTGTCGTGTACACTATCGAAGGACGTGCGGCACGATCCATAGATGCATCTATCCTGCCGAGGCGTTCGACCCGCTCCACAAGAAAGGAGGACATTTTCTTATGTACCTCCGGAAGGAGAGTATATTTATTATAAGATAAATTCGGGAGGAAGAATAATTTCTTTTAACAATTAATTAATTTAAATAGAAAATCAAGCATATGAGATTTTCATCCTTTAATATCTTTATCTAATAATTCACAATATATTCATATATATCAATTAATATTAATTAAACAAAGAATACAATTTATACAAGTAATTCATGCTTTGAGTCCTAAACTACCCAGACTTTAGCATTAATAGTAGCTACACACGGACTCTCGTCACCTCGTGCGTACGTAGCCTACGCAATTAGCAACAATTATTCAATTTAATCCCTATGGGGTAATTTTCCCCTCACAAGATTAGACAAGAGACTTACCTCGTCTCTAAGTCCACTTTTCGATTATCGTGTGGCGTAAAATTCTCGATTCGATGCCGAAAAATTTGAAACTATCCAAAAGTTATATAAAATAATTAATATATGTTCAATAATTCAAAATTCATCTATTAAATAAATTACTCTATCCAAAATGGTAAAATTTCTAAAATTCACCTCGGGCTCACGTGCCCGGATTCCAGAAATTTTTGGATGGAAACATTACCCATAATCTCAAGAACTCAAATATATAATTTCTACCCAATTCCATAACTATTTTCGTGGTTAAAATCTCATTTTTATAAAAATCTACGTTTTTTACCTAAACCCTTGATTTCTAAGATTTACTAGTTATAATCTACCTATAATCTATGTATTTAACTCAAAGGGTGTAGAATTAACTTACCTCCAAGTTGATAGTTGAAAACTCCTCACAAAGAGCTCTGAAATCGCCCGAAAATGGAGGAAAAATGGGCTCCAAATGTCTGAGCCCCGACTTTTAACCATTCTGCCCAACAGTGATTTTTGCACCTGCGGAAGAGGTACCGCACCTGCGGAAAAATCCTCGTAGGTGCGAGTCTCACTAGCCTTGGCCAAGCTCGCATCTACGCACACTGCTTCGCACATGTGCCAAAATTCCGCATCTGCGGCGATGGCCTCCCCTTCCCTTTTTTCGCTTCTGCGCATAAACCTCGCATCTGCGAGAGTCGCACCTGCGGCTTTCCAAGCACAGGTGCGAACGTACCAGAAGCAGAAGGCTTCAGCTCTTCTTCAAAATTCCAAAATTGATTTGAGCCTCGTCCGGTTAATACTCAGGGTCCCCCGGGCCCCGTCCGAACATACCAACAGGTTTGAAATCATAAAACGGACTCGCTCGAACTCTCGGAATGCATAAAACAACATCAATTCTAAGAATCATACCCTAAACCAAATTTATTCAAACTTAAGAATTTCAAGTTGTTCAATTTACTTCCAATGCGCCGAAATATACTTAAACTACTCGGAATGACACAAAATTTTGCGTGCAAGTCTGAAATCACTATACGGAACTATTCCCAAACTCGAAATTCCAAACGGACTTCAATTACTCAAAATCCTACTCCAAATCAAATTTAAAGAATTTTAAACCTTCAAATAGTTGATTTTTACTATCAAGCGTCAAAACGCTCCCGGGTTATCCAAAATCCGATTCGGACATACGTCCAAGTCCAAAATTATCATACGAACCTATTGGAACCGTCAAATCCCGATTCTGAGGTCGTTTTCTCAAAATGTTGACCGAAGTCAAACTTGTCCATTTAGAGCTAACTTAAGGAACCAAGTGTTCCGATTTTAACCCAAACGCTTTCAAATCCCGAACCAACCATCCCCGCAAGTCAAAAATCATTAAAAGCACATACGGAAAATTTTATTTTAGGGAACGAGATTCTAAAAGTTAAAATGACTGGTTGGGTCATTACATTCTCCACCTCTTAAACAAACGTTCGTCCTCGAACGGGTTTAGAATAATATCTGGAGTGCTAAATAAGTGTGGATATTTGCTCCGCATGTCCTCCTCGGCCTCCCAAGTCGCTTCCTCGATTGGTTGGCCCCTCCACTGGACCTTTACTGCAGAAATCCTCTTGGACCTCGACTGGCGAACTTGTTTATCAACAATGACAAATGGCTCTTCTTCATAACCTAAACTCTTATCTAGCTGAACTTTACTAAAGTCCAACACATGTGATAGGCCAGCATGATACTTCCGGAGCATAGATACATGGAAAACCTGATGAACTCCCGATAGGCTGGGAGGCAATGCAAGCTCATAAGCAACCTCCCCAACTCGTCTCAACACCTCAAATGGGCCTATAAACCTTGGGCTCAACTTGCCCTTCTTCCCGAATTTCATAATTCCTTTCATCGGCGAAACCTTCAAGAGAACTTTTTCACCTACCATAAATGATAAAGCACGCGCTTTCTGATCCGCGTAACTCTTATGTCTGAACTATGCTGTACGAAGTCGCTCCTGAATCAACTTTACTTTTTCCAAGGCATCCTTTACCAAATCAGTACCATATAACTTAGCCTCACCGGGCTCAAACCATCAGATAGGTGAACGACATCGACGGCTATATAAAGCCTCAAATGGAGCCATATCGATGCTGGATTGGTAACTGTTATTATAAGCAAACTCGGCCAAAGGCAGGAAATGATCCCACTGACCTCCAAAGTCAATCACACATGCCCTGAGCATACCCTCCAAAATCTGAACTATCCGCTCTGACTGCCCATCGGTCTGCGAATGAAAGGTTGTGCTGAGTTCTACACGGGTCCCTAATTCACTCTGTACTGCTCTCTAGAAACGTGAAGTAAACTGAGGGCCTCTATCTGATATGATGGAAATTGGCATACCGTGCAACCGAACTATCTCCTGAATATAAATCTGGGCCAACCTCTCTAAAGTATACGAAGTCACAACAGGAATAAAATGTGCCGACTTGGTCAACTTGTAAACAATCACCCAAACTGCATCAAACTTCGGCAAGGTCCGCGGCAACCCAACTACAAAGTCCATAGTAATTCATTCCCATTTCCACTCTGGTATAGTCATCTGCTGAAGTAGGCCACCTGACCTCTGGCGCTCATATTTAACTTGTTGGCAATTTAGACACCTAGCTACATACTCAACTATGTCCTTTTTCATTTCTCGCTACAAATAATGCTGCCTCAAGTCACGATACATCTTCGTAGCACCTGGATGAATAGAATACCGAGAACTGTGTGCCTCCTCCAGGATCTTTTTCCTCAGTTCATCCACATTAGGAACACACAGACGATCCTGGAGTCGTAGAACACCATCCGCACCAATAGTAACTTTCTTGGCACCACCTCGTAGTACCGTTTCTCGAAGAACCATTAAGTGTGGATCGTCATACTGATGAGCCTTGATCTGCTCAAATAGTGAAGACTGAGCTACGACACATGCAAAAACTCGGCTGGGCTCTGAAATATCTAGCCGCACAAGTCTGTTGGCCAAGGACTGGATATCCAAAGTTAATGGCCTCTCTTCTGCTGAAATGAAAGCCAAACTACCCATACACTCCGCCTTTCTACTCAAGGCATCTGCAACTATATTTGCTTTACCTAGATGATATAGGATAGTAATATCATAATCTTTTAGTAATTCCAGCCATCTGCGCTGCCTTAAATTTAGGTCCCTCTGCTTGAACAAATGCTGCAAACTACGATGATCAGTATAAACTTCACAGGTTACCCCATAAAGATAATGACTCCAAATCTTAGGAGCGTGAACAATCGCAGCTAACTCCAAATCATGTACCGGATAATTCCTTTCGTGGGGATTCAACTGACGTGAAGCATATGCAATAACTCACCCTTCCTGCATCAATACACAACCCAAGCCAACGCGTGAAGCGTCACAATATACTGTATACATCCCCGAACCGGAAGGCAACACTAACACTGGTGTTATGGTCAATGTTGTCTTGAGCTTCTGAAAGCTCACCTCACAATCATCGGACCATCGGAACTGAACACCCTTCTGGGTTAATTTGGTCAAAGTTGCTGCAATAGATGAAAAACCTTCCACGAACCGACGATAATAACCTGCTAAACCCAGAAAACTCCTGATCTTAGTCGCCGAAGTGGGACGATGCCAATTCTGAACTGCCTCAATCTTTTTGGGATCAACCTTAATACCTTCGCCCGATACAATATGTCCCAAAAATGCTACAGACTCTAGCCAAAACTCACATTTAGAGAACTTAGCATATAGCTTTTGTTCCCGCAATGTCTGAAGCACTACTCTCATATGCTGCTCATGTTCCTCCTTACTGCGCGAGTAGATCAAAATGTCATCAATGAAGACAATGACAAATGAATCAATATATGGCCTGAATACCCTGTTCATCAGATCCATAAACGCTGTTGGGGCATTAGTTAAACCGAAAGACATTACCAGAAACTCATAATGACCATATCTAGTACGAAAAACAGTTTTCGGAACATCCGAATCTCGAATCTTCAACTGATGATATCCCGACCTCAAGTCGATCTTAGAGAACACCCTGGCAACCTGCAACTGGTCAAATAGGTCATCAATACGCGACAACGGGTACTTGTTCTTAATAGTAACTTTGTTCAATTGGCGATAGTCAATACACATCCGCATTGTTTAATCCTTCTTTTTCACAAATAATACCGGTGCACCCCAAGGCGATACACCCGGTCTGACGAACCCTTTGGCTAGTAACTCCTCAAGCTGCTCTTTCAATTCTTTCAATTCTTTCGGAGCCATGCGATACAGTGGGATAGATATAGGTTGAGTATCTGGAGCCAAGTCAATACAGAAATCAATATCCCGATCAGGTGGCATACCTGGAAGATCTGAAGGAAATACATCAGAGAACTCTCGAACTACTGGCACTGAATCAATAGCCGGAGTCTCTGCAGTAGTATCCCGAACATAGGCTAGATAAGCCAAACAACCTTTCTCAACCATGTCTTGAGCCTTTATAAAAGAAATAACCCGATTAAATGAACTAACCGACGAACCCTTCCACTCCAGCCTAGGCAAAGATGGAATAGCCAAGGTAAAATTTTTGGCATGACAATCTAGAATAGCATGATATGGAGATAACTAGTCCATACCTAGAATAATTTCAAAATCGGTCATCTCGAGCAATAAGAGATCTGCTCTGGTTTCATAACCACATAATGTAATAATACAAGACCGGTAGATCCGTTCACAATAACAGAATTGCCTACAGGAGTGGACACATAAACAGGAGTACTCAAGGACTCACGAGAAACACCCAGGAATGGAGCAAATAGAGATGACACATATGATTACGTGGATCCTGGATCAAATAATACTGAGGTATCTTTGCCGCAAACAGAAATAATACTTGTAATCACAGCATCTGAGGCCTCTGCATCTGGTCTAGCCGGAAAAGCATAGAACCGAGCTGGAGCACCAACTGGTTGGACTCCGCTTGGCTAACCTCCACCTCTTGGTGGTCGGACTACTAGTGGAGCAACTAGTCCGGTAAGCATAGGCTGCTGATCCTGCTGTACTGGTCTACCCCAAAGCCTGGGGCAAAACCTCCGCATGTGATTGGGATTCCCGCACTTGTAATAACTCTTCGGTGCGAAGGGCTGCTGACTAAGAGTCTGGCCCTGGGGACCTGAATACCCACTGGGAGGACCCTGAATAGCTAGTGGGCGGTAAGAACTCTCTGGTATAGCACTGAGATAAGGACGCACTGGGGTATCCCGAGGAGGTGGTGGTGCTGGAAATGGGGGTCTGCTGGACTGTCCCCTCACGAACTGACCTCTGCCCCCAGACGGAGCACCTCTAAACTCTCTAGAGTACCTGAACCGCTTATCTCTCATAATCTGCTCTCGGCTCCGCTGACTCACACTCTCAATCCTTCGGGCTATCTCCACAACTAGCTCATAAGAAGTACCCATCTCAACCTCTCGAGCCATAGTGGCCTGAATGCCAGTATGTAAACCGTCTACAAACCTCCGCACTCTCTCCGCCTCAGTAGGGAGTATCATAAGTGCATGGCGAGATAATTCAGAAAACCTTACCTCATAATCGGTCACTGACATCTGACCCTGCTGGAGCTGCTCAAACTGAAACCGCAACTCTTCCCTCTGGGAGGGTGAATTATACTTGTCCAGGAAGATACGGGCGAACCTGTCCCAAGTCATGGGAGGAGAATCTGCTGGTCTGCCAAGAACATAAGACTACCACCATCTACTGGCCCTGCCCTCTAGCTGAAAGGTAGCGAAGTCAACCCCATGAGACTCTAATATCCTCATGTTATGCAGTCTGTCCCTGCAATGATCAATGAAGTCCTGTGGATTCTCATGTCACTCACCCCCAAAGACAGGAGGATGTAGTCTAGTCTATCTGTCCAATAGTTTTTGAGGATCAGCGACTACAGCTGGCCTGGGCTCAGGTGTAGCTGCTGCCACTGGTTGGGCTCCACCCACGGGTAGTGTACCCTGGGTCTGATATACAGCAACTGCCTGTCCATTAGCCTGCGCGGTAGGGGTCTGTGCTCCCCCGCCCGCCTGAGATGTGGCTGGGTCTGCCTGAAATAAACCGGCCTGAGTCATATTGTCCATGAACCGCAGCATACGACCCTTGACATCCTGAAATCCCAGTGCAGATGTGAAATCCACCAGAGTTGGCTCTGCCACAGGCACCTCATCCTGTTCCTCAACAATGGGGTTCTCTGTTGAACCCACTGGCGGCATAACTGGAACAGTCCTGGGACGTCCTCGGCCTTTACCACGGGCTGGAGCCCTCCCTCGGCCTCTAGCAACTGGGGGTAGCTCTTCCCTGGTCTGGAACCTCATTTGAGCGCGTTCTTACCATCTGAGAGAGAATAAGAGAAGGACATTTAGAACTACATCAATTGCACGATGGAATATGAAGAAAGGTAATTTTCTAACACCCTATAGCCTCTCGAAGATAAATACAGACGTCTCCGTACCGATCCACAAGACTCAATTAGGCCTGCTCATAACTTGTGAGACCTACGTGAACCTAGTGCTCTGATACCATGTTGTCACGACCTATAGGTGAAATTGGGTCGTGACAGTACGGCTCCGAGAAATCATATGGGAGATTAAGCTTATCAAGACAGAGTTGACCAAATCCTCAGAAAAGAAAATGACAATTGCTTCCTCTTCTGCAGATGAAGAATTGATAGGTTTTGACGATGAGAGGGAAACTATAAGAGGTCAACTAGTTCGAGTATCACCAGAGCTAGATGTTGTTTCCATTGTCGGTATGGCTGGCACCGGTAAAACAACCCTTGCTCGAAGTTTTAACAAAAATGATTCTCATTTTGATTTCTGGGGAGAGTGTCGTGTATCTCAGGTATACACGCGGAAAGACTTGCTACTTTCCATTTTGAGTTCTAATTGTGACCCTACTGAACTTAGTAAAGAAGCTGCTGATGAGTTAGCTGATAGACTACGGAAAATTTTATTGACAAAGAGATACCTTCTGATCATTGACGATGTGTGGGAAGTAAAAGCATGGGATGATTTGATATTATGCTTTCCTGATGCTAGGAATGGTAGCAGAATCATTCTGACCACCCGACTTCAAAAAGTTGCTGTTTGCGCTAAACGTGTTACTGAACCCCATTTCCTACGTCCTCTGAACAAGCAAGAAAGTTGGTTATTGCAAAAAAGGGTATTTGGAAAAGAAATTTTCCCTGAACAGCTAAAGGAAGTTGGGCAAAAAATAGCAAAAAAGTGTGATGGGCTACCACTTTCCATTGTTTTAGTGGCTGGTCTTCTCACAAAGATGGACAGGATAGAAGGATGTTGGACGCAAATGGAATTATGTTTCGGTGAACGAATCCAGGATGGCGCCAAGGATCTAGTAAAACTAAGTTACAATGATTTACCTTATAAACTTAAACCATGCTATTTATATTTTGGAGCATTTTTGGAGGACAGAGAGATTTCAGTCTCAAAATTGACAAGCTTATGGATTTCTGAGGCATTCATAGAAAATGATGGGGAGAAGTGTTTGGAGGATATTGCAGAAGATTACTTAGAGGATCTTATTGGGAGAAACCTCGTCATGGTGACTAAGAAGAGATCTATTGGGAAGAATAAAGCATGTCGTGTCCATGACTTAATGCTCGATTTCTGCAAGGAAAAGGCTGAGGAAGATAATTTCCTGTTGTGGCTGAAAAGGTATTTACCTCTTTATATGTTTCTCTAAGCTCTGATTAATTCGTACTTTATCTCGTTACTTATCCTGCTTAAATTCACCATTGCAGATATCAAGATGCCAATCCTCTACATTTTTATTCTGAAAAGCTTGTGCACCGCCGCTTATCATTTTGCTCTAATCAGGATGATCTTGCTGGGTGGAGGCCATCGTGCTCACACGCTCGTTTAATATTATTCAGGGAGGTCGGTGATAATACATGTTCTTCAATGGGACATGCCTCTATCATCTTTGGCAACTTCAAATTTCTCACGGTGTTGGATTTGGAGTTTGTTGATGTGAAATCTTTTCCCACTGAACTTAATCATCTGAGGTACCTTGCTGTTCAAACTACTGAGGATTCTAGAAAGCCTTTGGAATCTTCAAATGCTCATAGTCAAAAGAAACGGAGGACAGTTACTGTTGCCAGATACCCTTTGGAAGCTTAGTAAGTTGAGAAATGTAAGCATTAGTGACAGTGCTTTTTTTAATTTGCGTGGTGCACGAGAATCTCTTGATGAAAACCCCTCAAAGCTGGACAATTTGGCAACGCTTTCCTCAATATATGTTTCCAGGGAGGACAATATGGAGAGGATAGTAAGAAGAACGCCCAGTCTTCGGAAGTTGAGATGTATTTTTGCCGATTCATGGGGTTCGGGAAAGAATGAAAAGCGGTTCCCTGAATTGGACTCATTGTCTCAACTTGAAACACTAAAGGTGGTCTTCATCAGCAAACCAGAGATAGGTCCGTCAAGATTAAACTTTCCAATGAATCTCAAGAAATTGACATTATGCAAATTTCCTTTGCCGCCTGCTAGAATTTCAACCATTGCCAGCCTTCTCAACCTTGAGGTACTTAAACTGCAGCAAGTTGCCTTTGAAATGGATGAATGGGAAGTGCGAGACAATGAGTTCCCTCAGCTCAAATTCTTGGAACTAGAAAATCTCAAACTCTCAAAATGGGAAGTGTCTGAGGAAGCCTTTTGTTGCCTTGAGAAACTGGTTTTGCATGGATGTTCACATCTCGAAGCAATCCCTGATTGTTTTGAGGACCAGGGTTATTTGCAATACATTGAAGTAAAATCATGCAGTAAAGTTGTTGCGGATTCAGTCGGGGATATCAAAGAAAAACGAGTTCAAAATGGGTACAAATGTGACATTAAAGTCTTTACTTAGCATTGGCATAATGAGGCTGCAAGTCTACAGCCTTCGTTTCATTTCCAAATCCGATTAAAGGTACAGTCTTGAGCAAATACTGGTATTTATATCACCTCATGTATACTCCCTTGAATATATTTCTTTACTGACCAGCTTGCATATATATATATTTAAATTAAATTGCTTTCAATTAGTTGTCCTTGAAAACTCTTGTGAATAAAATTTCCTTATGTTTTGGATACTGCAGCTATTCTTTGTCGTTGTTGGTCATTGTTCTCTGGTTGGTTGCAGCGAGCTGCTGGTTGGTGCTATTTGTTGGTTGTTGATGTGAGGGTATTAGTTGATGCCATTGCTGTTTTGTGTTAATTTGTTTTTGCATTCAGATGTACTATTGTGGTCCATGGCAATAGTAGTCGTATGAGTTCTTTTTTAAATAAAATAAATATATTAGTGCTTTTAAAATTTCAAACGTATGGATTTGAGAAAGTTGGTGATTTGTCATAATACTTTACGGAGCTTTTTATTCTAATTATTATGTTCTAATACATGAAATTGATACAACGAGAACCACACCTCAAAAGTTAGCTATTAAGGTGGAAGATATCAAGGCTATATAAACTCCGCATCAGCATATTATAGTATCGATGTGCAACTCAAGTCTCATACCTTGACCATAACAAACCACCAATGCCGATTACAAGCACAGAGATGGTGGGTGGCTTTGATACCATTGATATAACCCAAGTAGAACCACACTTCAAAAGCTAGTTATTGAGATGAGAGAATCCAAAGCTATATAGACCACACATCAATGCATTATAATATAAATGTGAGACTCAAGCCCATAACTGCAATGGACCATAACAGATATAAATCTGCTCTAACCCGAGAATAGTACAATTGTTTAGGACAAAATACAAAATTTACCTGTCGGTCGAAACTAATTGCATTCATTAGCAAAAAGTTGTATAAAAAATGTATCTTATATGTATGTATTATACATATATACAAAAAAAAAATCGGCTATTATTTTTTGAAGATGCTAAAAATATATATTTCTACTGTTATTTTAAACCATCCAGATGCAATACATTGAGGTAAAATCATGCAGTGAAGATGCTGCCGACTCAGCAAGGGGTATCAAAGAAACACAAGTCGATAATGGGCACAAATGTGATGTTAAAGTCTTTTCATAGCATTGAAATAATGAGGCTGCAAGTCTGCAGTCTTGAGTTCATTTCCAATCTGATTTACAGGTACTCTTTAGCAAATACCGGTATTTATATGGTTCATTCCTTCAATATATTTCTTTACTGGCTAGCTCATATATATTTTAATTAACACTCTGTTTGGATCATTGTTACCCATCGTTTTATAATGTATCGTATTGTATTGTATCGTTTTATGAATACAACATTTGGATAGATTGTATTGTTTGTTGTTGTCAAATAACATTTTGCTATTTAGTTTTGTTATATTGTACTGTACTGTAACTGATAAGTTTACTAAAATACCCTCAGTTGTTTTAAATATTATCAAGAATTACACATAGAATAATTAGAATTGGATCGGAGTTAAAAATCAATACTATGCAGCTAATTAGAGATAAAGTAATTAGAATTGGAGTTAAAAATCAAAGTAGAAGAAAGATCAAAACAAAAAGAAGGCAAAACATATACCTGATGTTGGAGTTGGAAGCGGCAGAAGGAAAAAATGAATGAACACGTAGGTTATAGGTTAGGAGATTTGGATTAAAATATAAAAGGTAAAGGGTAAAATAGAATTATAAAGTAATAAGTTAGGGCATAATTGGAAAAAAAATAGGAAACAATCTCACCACACCAAATCAGTTGTTTAAAAAAATGGGACTTTTCATTGAACCAGAACAATGAATTTAACAATACAATACAATCAATTTTAACTAAACAATCAGGATAACAATACAATGCGATACAATATCAACAACCATCCAAACAAGTTAGTAAACTTACTTGTCCTTGAAAACATTTTTAAAATAAAATTTCTTTACATATCCAAAGATACTTTTGCTTATGTTGATTGGTAATAATTGAATCTCTTGCTTCGTTCTTTCTTCTTCTTCTTCTTATATAATGATCTTATGTTGGGTTTTCCTCGTCGTTAGTCATTATTCTTTGTTGGTTGTAGCTGCTGAATGGTGGTGCTATTTGTTGGTCGCTGACGTGATGGTTATTGCCTTATTGGGTGCAGTCATTTTTTATTTGTGTTATTTTGTTGGCCATGGCAATAGTATTTTTATTTTTATTTTTAAAAATTATTACTTTCTTATTTTCACAACATCGATTGGTGGAACGTTGTTAATTTTGTCATGATACTTTACGGCAAATCCTTTTTACAGATTATTATGACTTTTGTTCTCTTTATGCAGAATATTGGTGGTTTATGCCGACGATCTCACAACAAGCAAACGGAAAAGAAGAACTACGCAAGAATTTAACGAGCTTCGATCAAATCTATGTTCTCAAGGTGAAAACCACTATAAAGGAAAACAAACAGTACATCATATCTCCGATTACAATTCCCTTTAAATCTCCAGTGTCCTCAGAATATTTTATAAAATTGTACCATATCAATTTTTCAGTTACTCAAACTTTCTAGTCACCCCGTAAACTTAGCATTTCCATAGCCATGACCCCTCCAACTAGTGGAAGAGCCACCTTATAGGATGACACCCCTTCAAAGAAAAAATTCACTGTGTAGGTTGGTAACAAAATAAATGTATATGTATGTTTACTATGTATTGACTCTCTTTAATTTTTTGATATGTTTATATGTATATATTTTGACACCCCTTAATAAAAATTCTAACTCTGCCACTGCCCCAACCAAGCTCACCTAATGTGGTTTACAGTATTATACTCATCTCTCTTGTTTTGATTTACTTATAATAACTTTAGCCATCTATTCAACATTAATGCGATTGATCAAACTAATATTCCCTGATATATTCTTTTCTTTAATTTATCTTGTAATTAGGGGTGTTCGTGGTTCGGTTTGGCTCGATTTTTGCTTAAAACTAAACCAAACCAACTAAGGCGGTTTTTTTAATATTCAAACCAAACCAAACCAATACATTATAAATTTTATCGGTTTTATCGATTTGGTTCGGTTTTTACAGATTTTTTTCGATTTTTAAAGATATAGTTTATAATGCAAAGAAATTGATATAAGTGAGATTAAAAAAAATAAAAATAAAACTAAGATACAGGAAAGCAAAACGTAAGGAGCATGTGACTAAATTGGTGTCATTTACAAATAGCTCGTCAATTAGGCAATATTTTTAAACATAAAGCTTTTTTTTAGATCAATCAAGAGGGCAGAAACTTCAATATATATATATATATATATATATATATATATATATATATATATATATATATATATATATATATATATATATATATATATTGATGTGAAAAAAGGAAGGATTATCTTTTGTAAGTCTTGCAACAGAAAACAAAATTTAGAATACTAACACTTCATAATAGAAAACTACCAAGGACAAAATTGATTTCTAAAACAGAAATAATCGGAGAAGGGATAAAAGGCAAGTAAAAAGTTACTTTAGAGGATAATAACCACAATCAATTAAAAATCAAAATAACTAATTCCTCTATTTTTTCCTTTGTGGCAAACACATTAGAAATATATTGAAAAGTTAAAATTGGAGTGGTAGTTCTTTCTTCTCATTGGGGTTGCCATTATTGACGGCAAGAACTAAGAAGAACTTGAAATAGTATTGTTCATTTGCTGAAAAATGAGACCAAAAGGGTGTTTGGATTGATTTATTTTAAGTGTTTATTGGCTTTTAAGCACTTTTTTAATTTTTATGGTGCTTGGCAATGATAAAAAATGCTTAAAAGTACTTACTTTTAAGCATGAAAAGTAAAAAATAAGTCAAAAGCCAAAACTTGGGTATTACCAACTTATGGCTTGTGTCTTTTAGCTTATAAGCTACTTTTTAAAAGTCAATCCAAACACTCTCGTAGCTTTGGCTTTCATTTGATATGATTTTGGCAATTTGCTTTTTAACTAGGGTTTTGACTTTTTTTTTTTTTTTTACCTACAAAAGACAGAATTTTATTTTATCTTAAACTTAAATGGGTTAGGGGTTTTCTGCTCTACTTATTTGTATTAGTATTGGACTTGGGATGAGCCAAAATTATAAAAAAAGATAGAGAAGATTCAATTAATATTATTAAAAAAAAAGACGCGCGTGCGCATGCACACATATAGATTTTAAATATGTATATATTGTCGGTTTGGTTCGGTTTGGTCTGGTGTTTTTGGGGATTTAATACCAAGCCAAACCAAATATTATCGGATTTTTCAAATTTAAATCCAAACCAAACCAAACCGAGTGATTATCTATTTATTAAGTCGGTTTGACTCGGTTTACCGGTTCGGATCGGTTTTTCGATTTCATTTGAATACCCCTACTTGTAATCATCTTTTATTAAAGGCATAATAGCCTAGTAGACCCTTGTATTTGTACTTTGACATTCCGGTCCTCCTAGTTCACTTGTTTTCATCCAAACACTTTAACTTGATCAAAACCTATATTTTAAACTCCTCTAACCGTTGACCAAGCGTGACAACAAAATAATTAAGCCGGACAAAGTAAGTGTAGTTCACGCGAACAACCAGAGTAAATACAAAGATTTTGAACAAGAAATAATTAAGATAAAAAGAAAAAATTATTAAAATAAGAATGAAAAATAAAATAAAAAGATAAATATAAAAGAAGTACAAAAAGAAAAAAACAAAAGAGATACTCTCTTTTTGTTCTTCCCCGCACCTCACCGCACCCCATTCCATTTAATTTCTTTTTCCTGGTAGCTCTCCCCCCTTCCCCACAACACACCTTTTTCGTTCCCCCCCGTACGTTCTTCTTCTTTCCCACTGCCCCTCCCCCTCCCCCCCTCAAAATCCAGCTCTGCAAGCGGACAATATCCGACTCTGATGATGCCTTGATAGCCACTATTAAGAACAATGCGGTGTTGATCTGCCTAACTAAAAATACCTAAATAATTATTCATTGATGGAATAACGGAGAAGGGAGATGAGAATAAAGAAGATATATGAGACAGACAAGGAAGAAGAAATTTGTGCACTGTTAAGCACAAGGCAGACTAATTTGAGAGGAGGGAGATGAGATGGAGGCATTAATTTTCTTTTCTTTTTTCATTAAGAAAATAGTATATAATAAGTGTTTTTAGGAGATAGAATATAAAAAATAACATGGAATATGATGTGTGTCATCCACGTCAAGCAAGTGAGATACACACATAGTCAGATGGGTTTAAAATATAAGCTTTGATCAAGTTGAAGTGTTCGGATAAAAATAAGAAAAGTAGACGGATTGGGATATTAAACCGGAACAAGTACAAGGATCTACTAGGCTATTCGGCCTTTATTTAATGCAAAATACCTCGGGACTCTCTTAAACTTGGCATATTTTATTCAGTAGACACTCTTACTTTGTCTGGTCCAAATTACCACCCCTCAGACTTGGCATTTCGATTAGTTGCGATCCCCTATCTAATCTTACCCAACGGTGTCGGGACACACGCCTGCCACGTGGATTATTATATTGATGTGGCATTTTTTGAAATTAATATATTTTATTACCTTTTAAGTTTGTTAACTTTTTGGATCATTGTTTTCAAGTCAAAAGTGTAAAAGAACTTGGCCGGAACTCTATTATTAGCTGGAATTATTATTTACCTAAAAGAAACGGAGTTTTAGCTAAAAACAATTACAGATTTTGGTCAGAAAAGAAGAAATACATGGTTGAAACAAATTCTCATTGCATCTATATAAGAAATAAAAAAGAAATGCACGGTTGGAACTCCATTATTAGTTTTTATAAAACTTTTAAATTTGGATAAAAATAATGGAGCTCAAGCAATGTTTTATTTTATTACAAATTTGGCCTGAGATAAAGAAGAAATACATATTTAGAATAAATATATTGCATCTAAAGAAGATATAAAAATAAATATACAATTGAAACCTATTATTTTGGCTTAGCAAATTTTTATTCAGCTAAAAATAATGAGTTTCATTACCTAAAAGAAATACTTACACAATTAGAGTTCTATTATTTTGGCGAAACTTAGCTGGATAAAAACAATAATGTTAAAAAAAAGTGGTTGGTGATGGGGGTGGGGAGGAGAAAGTAAACACTTCTAATATATTATGGCGATTCAACGCCATGATTATGCATTAAAGAATTGTTTGTTTGGTTTTTAAAATATGGCAAGTTGTCAAGAATCGTGTGTTCGGTTTATTTCTTTCTTTTTTTAAAATTCCACTCTGCCATCTCCAATGCAGAACAAGTAAATTGAAAAATTAAAGTACGAGAAAGACATTGACTTGGTGCCCTTCCAAAAACCAGATCGGGCTGGGAAACTTCACAAGACGCAAATTACTTAATTGCTAAATATTTCGTGTCAGATTTGGTTTACTTGTTGTTGTTCTTCCATTTATCTTTTCTCAGTCGAGGATCTACCGAAAATAATTTCTTTGTCTTCTTAAAGATAGGGGTAAGGATTGCGTACAGTCTACTTTGCTCAGACTCTACTTTTAGGACTGTGCTTGTATTTCGTGTACTTTAAAAGGTGCATATTTCTCTATCATTTCTGACGTAAAATAAGTAAAATATAGAAAAAGACCTTGACCGAATAAATAAATAAATAATGATTCAAAATTGGTAAAAATGAAAAAGAACAATTAATGATCAATAGTTGGTATAAATCATGTCAAGTGTCTCTTTGCCTTGTTCCTCCTAATAATTATTCCTCACTTCTCATAGTTCTACAACTGCAAGCCTGTGAGTATATGCCTTCTTCCCTTTCCCACTTCTCAAAAAGATAGCAAATATTTAAGACAAAGAAGTCACAACTACGGAATATTAGATCCATCACCGTGTGAACGTAAACACATTCATTGTTAAAAAAACGTAGATGTTATAAATTTTAAGTTTTGGTCATTATCGGTTTCCAATATTTGCTATAATTTTATGTTCCCCAATTCTCATATCTATCTATATAAAATAGGAGAGGCAAAGACACCATCGTATGCCAAGTGGCAACATAATAAAAAGTCACTTGGCAATTTTAGGACAAAGTTAGTTAGGTTGGGTAAAAATTAGTTTCTTTTTGAATTTAAATTTTAAAAAATGATACGCATTATTTATTATTAATAATTAGTTACTCTTTTTGAGTTTGAATTTAAATATAGAAGAAAAGTCTAATTTGAATTTGAAATAATTACAAGCAACATAGTGAAAAAATATAAAAATCAAAACTTTATATTGAGAATAAAATCTATCTATATAAAATAGGAGAGGCAAAGACACCATCGTATGCCAAGTGGCAACATAATAAAAAGTCACTTGGCAATTTTAGGACAAAGTTAGTTAGGTTGGGTAAAAATTAGTTTCTTTTTTAATTTAAATTTTAAAAAATGATACGCATTATTTATTATTAATAATTAGTTACTCTTTTTGAGTTTGAATTTAAATATAGAAGAAAAGTCTAATTTGAATTTGAAATAATTACAAGCAACATAGTGAAAAAATATAAAAATCAAAACTTTATATTGAGAATAAAATCTATCTATATAAAATAGGAGAGGCAAAGACACCATCGTATGCCAAGTGGCAACATAATAAAAAGTCACTTGGCAATTTTAGGACAAAGTTAGTTAGGTTGGGTAAAAATTAGTTTCTTTTTTAATTTAAATTTTAAAAAATGATACGCATTATTTATTATTAATAATTAGTTACTCTTTTTGAGTTTGAATTTAAATATAGAAGAAAAGTCTAATTTGAATTTGAAATAATTACAAGCAACATAGTGAAAAAATATAAAAATCAAAACTTTATATTGAGAATAAAATAGAAGAAAATTCTAATTGCTTATCCCATATAATCTATCTATATATAATAGGAGAAGTAATTAAAGATACCATAGTAAGCTAAGTCGCAACATAAGAAAAAATAACTTCGCAATTTTAGGACAGAGTTAGTTAGATTAGTTAATAGTTAGGTTCTTTTTGAATTTATATTTTAATAAAATTAAATTATGCATTATTTATCATAAAGTCTAATTCTTATTCCATAGAATGTAGAAAAAAATTCTAAAAATATTGATACATTTTATACGAAATAATAAAAGAATATATATTATGGACGAAGTAAAAAATGTAAAAATTAAAACTTTATATTGAAAATAAAATAGAAGAAAAGTATAATTGCTTATTCCATATAATGTAAAAAATATATTGATACATTTTATACAAAATAATATATATATATATATATATATATATATATATATATTTTATTTTTTATTTTTTTTTAAACGAAATAAGAAATCTATATTATCTATGTTATATTAAAGGAGGTATCTATATATTATATATTATGTTATCTATACATAATAAGAAGAGAGGCAAAATAAAAAATCACTTAGCAATTTTGGACAAAAAAATTATTATTCGTAAGATTAAGCCAAATATCAAGATACTACAAAATATTCTCAGCGCAACGTGCGGGTATAAATATTAGTTAGTTTAAGGGGAAAATAACATTGTATAACCGCTCGCAAAATAATAGTCAGAATATATATATTTTTTGTATAATATATATTTCTGTATGTTATATACTATCGAAAATAAATAATTTCGGTCGCGGACTAAAAGTGATCGTTGCCTTATTGAACCTAGTTTAGACAAAAAAAAAAAAAAGGATCGTTTTTCAGGTGTGCATTTCCCTTCGACACTCGCGTTTCTTAGACGAAGTACTTTCCTTTTTAGTTTGTTCTAAAATAAATGACATATTTTTAAATTTAGAAATAATTCAACTTTAAACTCTTCATTTTACTCATTTTACCTTTAATGAGAAGCTTTTATAACCACACAAATATTATGAGCCCACAAAGCTTTTACCCCTTAAATTTTTAAAATCATAAGTTTTAATTTTTTTTTTCTTAAACTCGGTGTCAAGTCAAACTAGATAGCAGTGTATAATTGCAGAGAAACTTAGGACAGCTGTCCGTGAAATGCAGCTACATCAGCTTCTATAGAATGGCCTAGTGTCTGAAAGCGCTACTTCTATTAATTTAAGCTGCTCTATGAATCTCTAATCCACAGGTAGCGTTTTGAATTTCGCCTCAGTGTTTGCAACGTTTGAATTCACTCATGATTAGTCATATATAGCGACTCTAAACAAATCCCTAGATGTTGCAAAGTACCAGTAAGCTTCAAATTTCGAGCTATATCATGAAACAAAATATCTCTAGTAAGTAAAGAATGCTTGTTTTGTATATCATAAAGTCTATATCCTTTTTGTGTGTTTGAATATCCCATAAAAAACTGTTGAGTTTGCATGCCCTTTGAGAGAACTTGTTGTTCTTCTTTAAGTTTATTGCATAACACAACCAGCCAAAACTCTAAATAATAACTTGTGTAATTGCAGTATTGACACAATTGCCCCAAAATCTCAAAGGGAGTGATGATTGAAACCCAAGTGATCTAGCAGTGTCAAGAATGTATTTATTATGGGGTATACATACATGATCTCTCACGAATGATGCCAAATTCCTTGAGTAAATGCTGAAACTGAGTGTTAGTGACTTCCTATTATCTGTTCTAAGAAATTTCATACAATAATGAGCATCCTATGTGAGAATTTTTAGCCATAGCTACTGTAATACCTTTCCTGTTTTTGAACTCTTATATCTCCTTAAAATATTCAAGCTAGATGTCATGTGATTAGAAGCCCTGTATTTAGTATGCATTCAACTCTTTCACTTACTGACATAAAGGATGATCTACCTGTCTGTATTGCTCATGAGTGAAAAATGGTGCTGGAACTCCTTGTTTTATTGAATCTTGATGTTCCTGCATATTCATATTTTCGACAGTAGTTGCTACCTGATTAGCTGCATGTGTTGCTTGATTTGTTGTTACTCCTACCCCCTTCTTGAATTTGAGATCTGCATAGTATCCATGTAACTTGTAACAATTGTCGCTAGTGTTGCGGAAGCCAAATGTATATAGCGTGAATGAGTCACAACTACTATACCAAAAATTATGACAACCACTAAATAATAAACAAGACAATAAGACAACAATAAAAGAACACCAGAATTTATGAGGTTCGGCCAATTTTGCCTACTTCCTCAGACACAATTAATATTTTATTCCACTCCAAATTACAGGTGAAATAATACTAAAGAGAGAAGATACAAATGCCTTAAGAAGATAAAAAAGGCAAATGAGAGGTGTACCTAAATCCTAAACATTAGGCCTACTTTTATAGAGTGAAATTCCCATTCAAAATTGTCATCCACCGATGTAGGACTTTTGACAATTTCAACAAATCTCCACCTTGGCAAAATTCCACATCTTCAATTTTCTCTCAATAACAAATTTTGGTTGTGTCTTCATCTTCAATCTTTAGTGTTCAACAATGTTGATCAAATCCAAACAATGTTGAAACTTGACCGCAGTCACCACTTTTGTCAGCATATCAGCAGGGTTCTCCGTAGTATGAATTTTCTTCACCGTGACTCCACCTTCTTCTATGATTTCTCGTACGAAATGATACCGAACATCAATGTGCTTCGTCCTTGCATGATAAACTTGGTTCTTCGCTAATTGAATAGCACTTTGACTATCACAAAAAATTGTAATATTTTTTTGTTCAATACCAAGCTCCTTTAGCAACCCCTGAAGCCAAATTGCCTCCTTCACAGCCTCCGTAATAGCCATGTACTCTGCCTCTGTTGTAGACAAAGCAACTGTTGACTGCAAAGTAGACTTCCAACTAACTGGTGCCTTTGCAAAAGTAAACACATAACCAGTAGTTGACCTTCGTTTGTCCAGATCACCCGCAAAATCTGAGTCACAATATCCAACTACAGACCGATTGCCTTCCTGCTCAAAAACTAACCCAACATCTACAGTACTATGAATATACCGTAGAATCCATTTCACAGCTTGCCAATGCTCCTTTCCTGGATTATGCATATATCTGCTAATAACTCCAACGGCTTGTGAAATGTCAGGTCTCGTACAAACCATTGCATACATCAAGCTACCAACAACATTTGCGTATGGTACCCTTGACATATACTCCTGTTCAGTTTCATCCTTTGGCGACATAGTAGTACTTAGCTTAAAATGGGGAGCAAGTGGCGTACTAATTGGCTTAGTCTTCTTATCTATGCCAAAACGCTGTAGTACTCTCTTCAAATATTCTTTCTGAGATAAACAGAGTTTCTTTGAACGTCTATCTCTTATTATCTCCATGCCAAGAATTTTCTTTGCCTCACCCAGATCCTTCATCTCGAACTCCTCCTTCAGTTGAATCTTCAACTTATCAATTTCTTCCGAATTCTTGGAAGTTATCAACATATCATCAACATATAGGAGAAGATATACAAAGGAACCATCATTAAGTTTGCGCAAATACACACAATGATCGTATTTGCTTCTCTTGTACCCTTGCCGCAACATAAACTTGTCAAATCGCTTGTACCATTGTCTAGAAGATTGTTTCAATCCGTACAACGATTTTTCAAGTTTGCATACCATATTTTCTTTTCCAGCAACTTTGAATCATTCTGGCTGATTCATGTAGATTTTCTCCTCCAAGTTTTCATGTAAAAACGCAGTTTTTACATCCATCTGAACTAGTTCCAAATCCAACTGTGCTACCAAAGCCAACATAATTCTAATGGAGGAATATTTTACAACTGGAGAAAATACTTCATTGTAATCAATTCCCTCCTTCTGAGCATATCCTTTGGCCACCAATCTTGCTTTGTAGCGAACATCTTCTTGGTTAGGAAATCCTTCTTTCTTTGCAAATACCCATTTACACCCAATTGTTTTCTTTTCCTTCGGGAGATTGGCCAATTTCCATGTATGATTCTGATAAAGGGACTGCATTTATTCATTCATGGCAATCCTCCACTTATCTTCTTCTGAACCATCAGCTACAATTGAGGTTGCACAAGCAACCGTCTCTATGAGACGAACAGGTTTCGTTATTGTCCTTTTTGGCCTGCTGGTTGCTATTGATTCAAGTTGTTGTCGAGGTTCCTGAGTTGGAATCTCCCTCTCTACTGGCTCTTCTTCCAGAGGGTAATCTTCATGAGTTTCCTCCTCTGTTTCTTGTGTAGGAAAAATAAATTTTCCCTCAAACTCCACCTGCTTTGATGCACCACCAGTTTGTTTGACATCTTCAACTGTCACCTTATCTGTTATGGCAGATTCATCAAAGATAACATCTCTGCTGAATATAATATTCCTTGTCTCTGGACACCATAAGCGGTATCCTTTGACTCCAGAAGTAATCCCCATAAATATAGCCTTCTTTGCTCTCGGATCCAATTTTTACTCTTTCACATGATAGTATGCAATTAAGCCAAACACATGCAAAGAGTCATAATCTACAGCAGGTTTTCCATACCATTTTTCAAATGGTGTCTTGCCATCAATAGCAGCAGATGGTAGACGATTAATGAGGTGGCATGCATATGTAATTGCCTCAACCCAAAATTCTTTGCCCAAGCCAGCATTGGACAACATACACCGTACCTTCTCCAGTAAAGTTCGGTTCATACGTTCTGCCACTCCATTCTGTTGTGGTGTATGTCTGACAGTGAAGTGTCGGACGATGCCATCATTTTCACAGACCTTATTGAAATGATCATTTTTGTATTCACCTCCATTGTCTGTGCGAATACACTTGATCCTCCTGCCTGTTTGATTCTCCACCATCGTCTTCCATTTGAGAAAAATTCCCAACACTTCACCTTTCCTCTTCATTGTATACACCCACACTCTTCGGGAAAAATCATCAACAAAGGTTACAAAATAGTGCTTCCCACCCAATGAAGGTGTTTTGGAAGGACCCCAAATATCAGAGTGTACATAATCCAAAATGCCTTTAGTATTATGGATCGCTGTACCAAATTTAACCCTTGTTTGTTTCCCTTTGACACAATGCTCGCAAAACTCCAAGTTGCAAGTCTTTACGCCTTTTAACAATCCTTGATCAGATAGAGCTTTCAAGGATTTCCCTCCAACATGTCCCAAGCGCATGTGCCATAGCCTGGTTGCTTCTGCCTCTTTGTCATCACTGGATGTCACTGTCGCTGTCCCAATAACTGTACTACCACGATAGCGGTACATGTTATTGTTCTTCCGATTGGCCTTCATTACCACTAGTGCACCGGAGCATATTCTCATCACTCCATTTTCTGCAATGATTTTGAACCCTTTTGATTCTAGGGCTCCCACAGAGATGAGATTCTTCTTCAAACCCGGTACATATCGAACATCTGTTAATGTTCTGATCATTCCATCATGGCTCCTTAATCTTATTGAACCAATGCCATATGAGGTAAGAGGGCTGTTATCCGCTGTGTGGATGACTCCATATTCTCCTTCTTGAAAATTCACGAACCAGTCCTTGTTGGGACACATATGGTAGCTACAAGCCGAGTCCATCAACCATATGTCTGATGATGTTGATAACTCTGTTGTAACTAATGAGAAGTCTGAATCATCACAATCAGCTACATTTGAATCCATAATGGCCTTTCCATTGTTATGTCTGGCCTTATTCTTCAACTTCGGACAGTCTTTCTTCCAGTGCCCCTTTTCTCGACAAAAGGCACATTCATCTTTGCTGGGTCTAGATCTCGACTTGGATCTTCCCTTCTTAGTCCTCGTTTGATTTTGAGGACGACCCCTCACAATTAGTGCTTCTCCTTCTCCGCCCATCTGTTTTTCTCCCTTTCTTTGTTCATAGCTATACAAAGCCAAACAAACTTCTCTGAGAGAAATTTCATCATTTTCATGGAGTAGAGTAGTTTCAAGGTGCTCGTACTCATTAGGAAGTGACCCCAACAACATCAAGGCCAAGTCACCATCATCAAAAGTTGCATCCATATTTTGCAAATCTGTGACCAACTTATTGAAACTGGTGATATATTCATTCATTGTGGTACCAGGAACATAGGTGAAGCGAAACAGTCTCTTCTTCATGTATAATTTATTTTGACTGTTTTTCTTCAAAAATTTATCCTCCAGTGCTTTTCATAATTTACTTGTAGAAGTTTCCTTTGTGTATGGATATTTCTGCTCTCTAGCAAGGTAGGATCGAATGGTACCGCAAGCAACACGATTGATAATTTTCCAATCTTCTTCTCCAATAACATCTGGCTTCTTTTCTTCAATGGCAAGATCTAGCCCTTGTTGAAAAAGAACATCTAGAACCTCGCCTTGCCACATCCCAAAATGTCCTGACCCGTCAAAAATTTCTACCGCAAATTTCGCATTTGACACAATTCTTGTCATAAGCGAAGATGCCAACGATGACGTATTATTGACACTTGATGTAGATTCTTCTTGTTTATTGTCTTCCATTTTGACACAAATATTATTTAGTAGCTGACGACACAAATCAAGATTATTTCCTTTCTGGTGTGGAAGATCAGACTAAGCTGCAACCACAGAGCATACTCAGACAGAACCTTGACTCAGTTACCAAGATAGATCTTTTCTGATGTGGAAGATCAGACTATGCTGCAACCACAGAGCATACTTAGACAGTACCTTGGCTCTGATACCAATTGTTGCGGAAGCCAAATGTATATAGTGTGAATGAGTCACAACTACTATACCAAAAATTATGACAACCACTAAATAATAAACAAGACAATAAGACAACAATAAAAGAACACCAGAATTTACGAGGTTCGGCCAATTTTGCCTACTTCCTCGGACACAATCAATATTTTATTCCACTCCAAAATTACAAGTGAAATAATACTAAAGAGAGAAGATACAAATGCCTTAAGAAGATAAAAGGCAAATGAGAGGTGTATTTAAATCCTAAACATTAGGCCTCCTTTTATAGGGTGAAATTCTCATTCAAAATTGTCATCCACCGACGTGGGACTTTTGACAATTTCAACAGCTGGTGCATCCTTTGAAATACAGTAGTCCCGTTGCAAATTTTTCTTCTTCTGCTTGTAATTAGGGGGGCCGAGTCCTCCTAGTCTTTCAGAAGAGTGTTATAGCTTCATTCACTCCTCCTTCTCCTTGAGCTGCTACAGCTATTTTTCTTTGACTCTCATCTGAAATTTATCATGGCATATGCTTGATTGACAGTGGGCAGCGGAACCATCATCAGGATTAATTTGACTTCTAGGTTGTGAGTAGGATTCATTTAATCCCATGAGAAATTGAAACAATTTCTGCTGCTGCATGTGATCTGAATACACTCTAGATTCTGGTCATGCACAAGCTGGATTTGGCATTAAAGCACCGATTCATCTCATAGATCTCCCAGTCCGTTATAGTAGTCGGAGACAGTGGAAACACCTTGATATAAAGTCTCAATCTCTTTTTGAATAAAGTATATCCTGGATCGATTCACTTTATAAAACCTTTGCGTAAATCATTCCAAACTCTACTTGAATCGGACACATAGAGAATGCTTGTGAGAAGTTCCTTCGCCACATTGTTCATAAATCATAATCCAAGAGAGATATAATTGTGTCGTTCCTATTAATTAATTATGAAACACTGGATCATTATTTTCTTTTGGACATCTTCCTTGTAAAATCCTAGTTCATTTGTAGCTGGAGATAATGATACAAAAACTACACTAACTGACTAATTGAGAACATTTGTACATCTAACTACAAGCTAACTAAATGTCTAACTGATCTAGTTAAGTTAGCTAACTTCACTCTGACTGCTATACAAAATCACTGTACACCTTGGACACTTTTTTTGCACCTTACCCTGTCGCTTTATCACTTCCCTTTAACTGCATCATTACAATTGCCTTATGAGTAATAAGTTTAAGTAACATCTTCCAATTGATTAATCTTCAGCGATAATGTTGTGAGTGTATATAAGTTTTATCATTTAGATATTTACTCTCTTTAAGAAAACACCTCCCACACGCTCAAGTGTACCTGCGACTTTGGTAGATTTTCTTGCTATGATTAAATCAAGTTCTGAGGCTAATGCTCCATTTTTACTTTTGATTTTCAGTGGAGAAACAATCTCGAAACCACAGATAGAATATGTCAATCGATCCCATTGATGTTCCTGACCCGGTAAACATTCTGCAAGGATTGAAAATGAGCATAACTTGGCAGATAACCAGAAGGACCGAATAAAAGCTGTTAAGACTGTGAGCACCTAATTTTTAACTATATTTGAGATTTTTTAATACTTTTCAGTTGTTAATAATTTTAAGTTTAATCTACATATTTTAACCTTTATTTTAATTATTTTAGCAGGTTTATTTGATAAAATTAAAATCATACAAAAAGAGTCACATTTTTAGATATTAGTTGTGTTTTATTTGCAAAAAGAAAAGAAAATTTACAAAAAATATATGTTTCTTTAAATTTGGTAAGATTAATAATTTTATAACTTTTCTTAGTAGTTTCTTATATTTTATCTAATTTAAAATATTAGTGTAATAATTTAAATTTTAGATTACCTTAAAAAAAAAGAAGAAGAAACCTATGGAAAATTGTCACGTGACAAAAAGATTCTCTTTTATCATCGTCTCATAACTAATTCACGTCCACTTTCCTAGCAATTTCATACAAATAACACCTACCTAGACGAACACACAGACGCACGAAAGGGTAAAGGAGGAATAGATCTGAAATTAGAGAGGGGACGGGAAAACAGAGAACAAAAAGGGGGAGGACCACCGGACAAAGGGTAAAAAATTGGCCACACCTCCTTTGACGAAAAATCAGTAGCTTTCCATCTTCTCATTCTTCCTTATCTCCACTGAAACCTCAAAAAAAATCACCGATATTCAACTGTGCTTGAACGATAAACCACTGTCCTTCTCACCATAAGAACTAGCTGAAAATAGCTTCAAAATAACATAAAAATCCAACTCAAATAAGCCCCGCCGTAACTCCGAAAACGCACCAAATTTCAATTCCAGTCAGCTCTTTGAGCTTCATTGTTCTCCGGCTTGAGTAGAGTTCGAGTTCGTCGGCGAGATTTGAGTTTCTCCGGCGAAGTTCGGTCAGTCCGTCGCCTGCCGAGGTTCTGTTCGCGATCTTGTTGCTTGTGAGCTTCAAAACAGTCCGAGCATTTGAATTGTAAATTCAGTTGAAGTCGTTGATTTCACTGCATTTAGAAGTTCAATTTTTGCTGGTTGAAAGATACTCATATTGTACAAGTCTTGCTTTATTGAAGAAAGTTTACTTCGTTGAGGCACCAATCAGCCGATTTCTTCGCCTTTTATCTGCTTTTTGGAGCTGTAGACTTGCGCTCCAGGTACCCCTCTTTGCTTCTTGCTTCATGTAATGTCCATAGTATTAATTGAATATCACCTTTCGATTATAACATCATATCTGTCTTCAGATTTGAGACATGTCTGCTTCTTAATTGCTATTGTTTGGATCATTCTTAGAATCAAAGATTAAATCCATCCTTCGTGGCAGTACATGTGAATGTTTGGCCGATGAAAGTTAGTAGCTAAAATATGAATATGATTAATTGAATATGATTCTATTGTTAAGTTTTGTTAAGTTCTGAAATCATTATGTTCTAAATCTGTTCTGGTTCTTAGACTTGTTATGTGTATCTGTTATTGTAAGTTTTAGCATTTGAGTTGATTAATTGGCTGGAAAATGAAGGCTAAAATTGGCTATTACTCTAAAGTGGCTATCACTGCAATGTCCAAAGTGGCTATTAATTCATTTCCGGTTATGCATGCGAAATTCCTCAAAAGTTAGATTGTGATCCAATTTCATCCATCAATTTATTCTGTTGGTATGTGCGTTGTCAATTAATTCAAACTTCCATGGCTCAGAAATTCCCGTCATTAAGTTCTTCAACCTTATCTGTAATTTATCCCAACATTGACTCCTTAGCTATAGACCCCAGTACATGATCTCAAACAGTTGAATAAACAACTATATATCGGCAGTTGCTTTAGGCGCGATTAATAATAATCGTGGCCAAGGGTACGGTTCCCGTAGTATGATCACGATACATAAATCCAAATTTGGGTGTGCATTTCATGTGACCCGACCATAACTTCAAATAATAAAAATAAACATGTCGTAAATCGCGGGTGCATTTCATGTGACGTGGTTTGCAACATGTACCAAATGACAAGTGCACAATATCGCGACTTGTTCAAATAAATTCCATAAATACTAAAAGCGGTTTTAAAGGTAAAATGCACAATTAGTTTTTAAACAATGTAATGAATCAGATAATTAAGCCAAGTATTAATTGTTAAGCGACCGTGCTAAAATCACGGAACTCGGGAGTGCCTCACACCTTCTTTCGGGTTAACAGAATTCCTTACCCGGTCTTCTGTGTTCTCGGACTATAAATAAGAGTCAATTTTCTCGATTTGGGATTTAAAAATAAATCGGTGACTTGGGACACCATAAATATTTTCAAGTGGCGACTCTGAATGAATAAATAATCCCATTTCGATTAATGTCACTTTAATTGGAAAAACTCTCTAACTCCCTTATCCTTTCGGGAAAAAGGAGGCGTGACAGCTCTAGCGACTCTGCTGGGGACAAGAACCCAGAACTTCTGGTTTAGGGTTCAGAATTCGAGCTTAGAATAATTGTTATTCTTTGTTTTTGTTTATTATCTGATTTTTATGTGTTTGAGCCTAATGTGCTAAATGCCACTTTTTACCGCTTTGATATCGCCGTGAACTGTATATAAAACTGCTACGAAACCCTCATTTTCTCTGAGTTTTCTAAATCTTCTGGGGAGCGTGCGCTTCGCGTGGCTTTTTTTCTGTTAGAGCCATATCCTAATTTTAGAACGAGATTCGGACAAGTTGCAAAGCCGGTGAAGCTTCTGTATTCCCGGTACGCTCCCCCCCCCTCCCGGCTCGAGTTGTCCGCTCGGGTTAGCCAAGTCTAGAACAATACACCCACGATTTAAACTTAGAATAACACAACCTCATGCCGGATCCCTAGTAGGTACGTTTGCTTGCATCACGTGCATTTGACCTAAGGGATTCAACACAGGGGTTGGGTCCGTCTAGGATAGGTGTACCCAAAATTAAAGGACCATCCTGATGCATTTTACTTGCTACTTGTGCATTTATTTGCTTCGACTTGCATGTTGACTCGCTTCTAGAATAGGGAAGAAAAATCACAAAAAAAAAAAGAAAAAAAAGAAAATCACAAAAAAGTAAAACAAGAGTGAGGTAGGTATTTGAAATATTTCGAAACTCTACCGAAAATTTAAAAAAAAAAAGAAAGAGAAAATAAGCCAATATTTTCAAAAGTCATTATTTCCTTTGTTTCGTCAAAACTGGCAGAACTATGCGGGTCTGATTCTCACCGGATGTGAGATACTTAGGCAAACCTAATCGGTTCCGGCTCCCTTTTTTTAAAAATTCAAAAATATTTTCCTTTAATTTCTTCTTTAGGAGTCTTTTTTTTAGAAAATCCCAAACAAATAAAAAATAAGAAATTTTTTAAATCAAAAAAATATTTTATTTGTAGGAGTCTTTCATTAGAAAAAGAAAACAAATGAAATCAAAATCATAAAAAATATTTTCTACCTTTTTTTCAGAAGTCTTTTTCCCAAAATTCAAAAAAAAATCAAAAATACAAAATATATTTTATTTCTTCTTTAGAAGTCTTTCTTTCAAAAATTTCAAAAAAAAAATCAAAATCAAAAAACCAAAATCAAAAGTCCAAAAATATTTTCTTTCATCTTTAAAAGCCTTTCTTTCGAATATTTAACAAAAACAAAATTGCAAAAAAGTAAATATTCTTTTTCTAAATGCTTTCATTGTCTAAGTATTTTCAAAAGTAAAAAAAAGTGTTAGCTTATTTACCTATTCATAATCCTCCCGAACTACGCACGATCTGATTCATGTTCCCACATGATACGTAGGCAACCCACATCAGGTTCGACAAAAAAAAAATAAAAAATGAAATGAAAATGAAAAAAAATAAAATAAAAAATGATGATGATAATAAGGACCGACTGAGTCCATTCTAACGTGTCTCTTATTTTGAATCATAGAAGAAAGTTTAAGGTGGTCAGTTTGTGGCAAGTTGGCAACATAAAATCTGAAAGAAAAATGTCATTGACAACTGACATTGAAGCTGTTACGAGTGGTCAAGAGACTCGGGGTCAGAGGGTTCAACAAGAGTCTATTGTGGTTGAGAAAAATAGAATACCGAAACAGCAAATGACTGAAATGTGTCAAGCATCGGCCAATGGTCAAGGACCACCCCTTTCTCATATTTTCCCAAAATTCACACCCATCTTGACTATTACCACTCCTGTCTCATTGTCTGATCGATCCTATCCATTTGGGTTCAGTCTTTATCCCAACTGTACGACTACAATTGGAACTTTTGTTGCGCGCTCCCAAAGTGTGCCATTGACAACCAATCAGACAATCACTGCTGTTATGCCCGTTTTCACTATCCCACAGCCAACAGTGGTACAAAAGAAAAGTCATGAGTCACAATCTGCTACCCAGCAAGAACAATACCATTCTCCTGAGTACCACTCGTACCTATTTGATCTTTCTTCAAAAATTGAGAAGCCTACCCGAAAGATGGTACAAGAAGAAATGACCCAAAGAGTGAAAAGCTTAGAACAAAAGTTGAAAAACATGCAAGGGTCGGCAGGTCAGAAGAGTATTGCCTTCAAGGATCTATGTATGTTCCCCAGTGTTCGTTTGGCACTTGGTTTCAAGACTCCTAAATTTGAAAAGTATGATGGACACGGAGACCCCATAGCCCACCTGAAAAGGTATTGCAATCAACTAAGAGGTGTGGAGGGAAAAGAAGAACTAATAATGGCTTATTTCGAGGAAAGCCTGATAGGGGTAGCCTCTGAATGGTTTATGGATCAAGAAACCTCTCACTGGCATGTCTGGGATGACATGGCCCAGGCCTTTGTCAAACAGTTCCAATACAACATCGATATCGCCCCAGACCGCAATTCCCTTTCAAACCTGAAGAAGAAACCAACTGAAAGTTTTGGGGAATATGCCATTAAATGGAGAGAGCAAGCAGCTAGAGTTAAGCCACCCATGGATGACCACGAGCTAATCACTGTCTTCCTTCAGGCTCAAGAGCCAGATTATTTTCAAAACATGATGTCCGCAGTGGGCAAATCCTTCTCGAAAGCAATCAAAATTGGGGAAATGGTTGAGAATGGCCTTAAGACAGGCAAAATTATAAGTCAAGCAGTTCTCAAAGCTGCAACTCAGGCTGTCCACATTGAATATGATAATTTTAGTAACACGAATGAGAAGGATGAAGAAACCATGATGACAATAAGGTCGAGAAGAGGTCCTAGGAGAACATCTCGAAGGTATGAGCAGCCTCATCAGGTTTCTGATGATTCCCCTGAGCACTATTATCCACCTCAGAACCCACAATACTCTATTGCTCCACTTCAGTATGTTGTCCAGCCACCAAGACACCCCAGAAGGCGAGCACCAGCACCGCAAAATCTCCATCAGCCTCCACAAAATTTTCAAGTGCCCTATAACCCACATCCAAGCCAGGGGTATAGAGGGGAACAAATGTTGAAAGATAATTTTACACCAATAGGAGAGTCCTATGCAAGTGTGTTTGAGAAATTAAAGCATTATGACATGATTGCACCTATTCCTCCAAATCATGTGGACCCACGTGCAAGAAGCTTTGACCCTTCTAAAAGGTGTGAATACCATTCCGCCCAGGGGCACAATGTTGAAAGTTGTCAGGATTTGAAAAGAGAAATAGAAAGGATGATCCAGGAAAAACTGATTGTGATCCAAGATAATGACACCCAGAATATCACGCAGAATCCTTTACATGCACATGATGGGTGACATGGAGTATGAGAATCCTCTCGGGAACTTGCCGACTGAAATTGGAGAAGGCCATGGTGATTCTAATGAGCAAATTTGTGGCTAAATGTCAAGCTTAGCAATTGAAAAGTCATTCCCTCCTCACTAGGAAGGAATCTTGGTAGCTTGTTTTGATGTTTTTTCTATTATCTGGGTTATTCCAGGGTGATCCAGATTTTATTTGTTTTATTGAGTCAAACCCTTCTATCTCTCTATTTTGCTTGTGTGAGTCTTGTCTGTCTGTTTTGTTGCTATTTTCATTAGCCGGGTTATTTTAGGGTTGTAACTCAGATTTTAGGTTATTTGTCTTGTTGTTTACTTAATGAAATACAGTTTGTCCTTTTGTGTCATTCCATGCTTAGTTCTTTTCCCGCTAGTTTTAGTGATATGACATGCATGCAGAATTTTTGGCCAGATCTTAGAAAACTGATTTAAGCTTGAATTGGATAAATGAGAAAAAGGAACTTTTGAGGATGAATAAAGAGTTGAAACACTTTGGAATTAAGCTCGAATAAAATGACCCGAGGAGGTTAATGATCTTTACCTTCAAATCATTGTGAATGTCGGGTTTAAGGAAGAATCAATTGAAGTTTATTGAAAAGTTTGACATTAATGGGTGAAAAGTGTCTTCCGACCACGACACACCAAGAAGACAGACATGTTCATCAATGCTGTGTCGCGAAAGGAAATCATGATTGGCACTCTAGAGGCTAGGAGGCCCTTTGTTCTGCTACTCAAATACTTTATACCCTTTGTTACACCTTTTGAGCCTGTGTTATTTTCTTTGACCACCCTCTTTTGGAATCAAGTTTAGAGTCAAAAGTCAAAAAAAAAAAGAAATGAAAAAAAAGAATATAAAAAAAATAAAAAGAAAAGTCCATACCCCAAGAGTACATACTGGGCAACTCTTAGAAAATTCAAGTGAAAAAAAAAGAAAAAAGAAAAGAACAGTCAAAGGTCCATGCCCCCAGAAAATAAAAGCTGGGGCAACTTGTTTAAAAAAAAAGATAATAAAAGAGAAGAAAAAAAAGAAAAAAAGAAGACAAAGAAAAAGAAAGAATGATGAAAAAAAAGTTAGGTCATATGTTTGAAGTTCAACCAAATAAGAATTAAAAATAAAAAATAAAAAAAAAATCCAAAAATCCCAAGTATCAGAAACTGGGACAAAGATTTTATTCCACTTTTGAAAGAGTCAATTCCAAGAGTTGTAAGTCTACAACCCCTCATTTTGAGTGTATTTTGAGCCTTATGCCGTCCTTTCTTTCCAACCCTATCCAAAAACCTTCCGAATAAAGACCTCCCGATATGCCTTCAAGAATGCCAAGAGAAGCATGCAATGAGCAACGGTTGTCACGTAACATAAAACACTGTCAGTTGCTCACACTAGAAAACAAAAGAAAAAAAAAATAAAGAAGAAAAAATGAGAGTCTTACTAGTGAAAACCCTCACGGGCACTGTAAGACGACAATAAGCAGAGATGAATAAATGAGAGAGACTTGTTCGTGAAAATTCCTCGGGGCACCATTAGTCGATAGTGAGTCGTGAAGCTGATGCAAAGGATTGGCACGAACAAGCCCGACTTCAAAATCATAAGAATGGTAAAAGGGAAGATTTGGTCAGTTTGATAGATCAGACCGCTAAGTCCAAAATGCATGTCATGATCATTAAGGCTAGCTATTGAAAAAAAAAAAAAACTCTTTCCTTCTGTCCTTCCCGACAGAGGCACTTCTTGTTAATACTGTTTCTTTGCACCATTGTGTCCCTTCACTCTGAGTCAGTCCTTGTCAAAATAAGTAAGAAAAGATTTCAAAATCTGCTACCAGCTTTTCAGTTGCACAAAGTAAATTTGGCCAGCACACTCAGTTGTTACTGTCAACATGCCTTGAAGATTGACGCAAAGGCTTCCCCCCAAAATATGTCAGTCTATTCGGGTAAAGCAAGCAAAGATAACCTCAAGGTTAATCAGAGATTCTCTATAGTACCGAACAATGACTATGAAGTGTGCACATCGTGCAAAAGGCTCTTACCGGTTGTAATTCTCTCTGACAGACAAATTGCTCCAAAAGAAAAGCCATTCAAGATATCAGAAAAGGTTATCCAAGAAAAGAAATCTCTTTTTTGAGATAAGGCTGATTGAGCCACAAATACAAATGGTATTGAGTGTGAAACAATCAGGGTTGATGCAGAGCAAAATGTCTCTTGAAACTGACTCAAGCTGATTGAGCAAAAGCCAAGCTGCCCAAGACTCAAGGCCACAAACCGACCACCACTTTTAAAACCGACAAAATTTCCTTTGTTTGAAACAGGAACAAAGCAATGCAAGGAAAGTGGTTCAAAAGAAAAAGAAAAAGAAAAAGAAAAAGAGCCGACAAAGGGAAGTTTCTCAAATCTTTGCCTTTATTTGTCTTGCTAGTGTGCATGAAATATTGCCATTGCTCTTCACATTTTTCCTCTTAGGATAAAAAGTCCTAGTCTGATGGATTTTCTCCCAATAAAAATCTTAGTCTGATGAATTTTTCTCCTAAGATAGAAAACCTAGTCTGATGAATTTTCTCCTAGGATAGAAATCTTAGTCTGATGAATCTTTCTCCTAAGATAACAAAAAAAGACCTAGTCTGATGAATTTTCTCTTGGGATCGAAATCTTAGTCTGATGAATCTTTCTCCTAAGATAAAAAAAAAAGGACCTAGTCTGATGATTTTTCTCCTAGGATCAAAATCTTAGTCTGATGAATCTTTCTCCTAAGATAGAAAACCTAGTCTGATGAATTTTCTCCTAGGATAGAAATCTTAGTCTGATGAATCTTTCTCCTAAGATAACAAAAAAAAGACCTAGTCTGATGAACTTTCTCCTAGGATCGAAGTCTTAGTCTGATGAATCATTCTCCTAGGATAAACGTTTTAGTCTGATGAATCTTTCTCCTAAGATAATAAAAAAGAGACCTAGTCTGATAAATTTTCTCCTAGGATCGAAATCTTAGTCTGATGAATCTTTCTCCTAAGATACCAAAAAAAGAAAAAGAAAAAAGACTTAGTTTGATGAATTTTCTCCTAGGATCAAAATCTTAGTCTGATGAATCTTTCTCCTAAGACTAAAATCTAGTCTAATGAATTTTCTCCTAGGATAATAAGTTAAGAAAAAAGGGAAGTCTGAATTTTTTTTTTTTTTTTTTAAAAAAGAAAGGGTCAATCTCATTTTCCCTCATTTTCCGCAAGCTCAATCTCAAATTTAGGAGACACACTTCCTAGTTTAGGTTTTTCAGATTTTTATTTCTTTAGGAGATGCACATCCTAGTCGAGTCTTTAATTTTACTCTCATCATTGCATCATTCATCAATAACATAAGTGATTTATAGTTCTGCTAACAATTCACAAATCTTCCTAGTGCAAACTGGGGCAGAAAAGTTTCTTTTGTTTTGTCTATTTTGTTGTAGTATCAGGCGCCCACCTGGAGAATGAGGGAATTCATTTCAAGTTTAAGTCATTAGGCGCCCACCTGGAGAACGAGAGAATTTATTTCAAGTTTTAAGTCATCAGGCACCCATCTGGAAAATGAGGGAATTTATTTTAAGTTTTTAAGTCAGCAGGCGCCCACCTGGAGAATGAGGGAATTTATTTCAAGTTTTAAGTCATCAGGCGCCCACCTGGAGAATGAGGGAATTCATTTCAAGTGTAAGTCATCAGGCACCCACCTGGAGAACGAGAGAATTCATTTCAGGTTTTAAGTCAACATCAGGCGCCCACCTGGAGAATTAGGAAATTCATTTCAAGTGATAAGTCAATATCAGGCACCCACCTGGAAAACGAGGGAATTCATTTCAAGTTTTTAAGTCAGCAGGCGCCCACCTGGAGAATGAGGGAATTTATTTTAAGTTTTAAGTCAGCATCAGGCTCCCACCTGGAGAATGAGGGAATTCATTTCAAGTGTAAGTCATCAGGCGCCCACCTGGAGAATGAGAGAATTCATTTCAGGTTTTAAGTCAGCATCAGGCGCCCACCTGAAGAACGAGGGAAGTCATTTCAGAATTCAATTCAAGTTAGAAGTAGCAGAAGCTCGCCTCAAGAATACGAGCTGACGGTCCGAGATGACCAAAGGAAGAAGTCTCAATCCAGAATAAAAGAAAAAAAAAGAAGAGAAGTCTCAAAGATTAAATCCATCCTTCGTGGCAGTACATGTGAATGTTTGGCCGATGAAAGTTAGTAGCTAAAATATGAATATGATTAATTGAATATGATTCTATTGTTAAGTTTTGTTAAGTTCTGAAATCATTATGTTCTAAATCTGTTATGGTTCTTAGACTTGTTATGTGTATCTGTTATTGTAAGTTTTAGCATTTGAGTTGATTAATTGGCTGGAAAATGAAGGCTAAAATTGGCTATTACTCTAAAGTGGCTATCACTGCAATGTCCAAAGTGGCTATTAATTCATTTCCGGTTATGCATGCGAAATTCCTCAAAAGTTAGATTGTGATCCAATTTCATCCATCAATTTATTTTGTTGGTATGTGCGTTGTCAATTAATTCAAACTTCCATGGCTCAGAAATTCCCGTCATTAAGTTCTTCAACCTTATCTGTAATTTATCCCAACATTGACTCCTTAGCTATAGACCCCAGTACATGATCTCAAACAGTTGAATAAACAACTATATATCGGCAGTTGCTTTAGGCGCGATTAATAATAATCGTGGCCAAGGGTACGGTTCCCGTGGTATGGTCACGATACATAAATCCAAATTTGGGTGTGCATTTCATGTCACCCGACCATAACTTCAAATAATAAAAATAAACATGTCGTAAATCGCGGGTGCATTTCATGTGACGCGGTTTGCAACATGTACTAAATGACAAGTGCACAATATCGCGACTTGCTCAAATAAATTCCATAAGTACTAAAAGCGGTTTTAAAGGTAAAATGCACAATAAGTTTTTAAACAATGTAATGAATCAGATAATTAAGCCAAGTATTAATTGTTAAGCGACCGTGCTAAAACCACGGAACTCGAGAGTGCCTCACACCTTCTTTCGGGTTAACAGAATTCTTTACCCGGTCTTCTGTGTTCGCGAACTCTAAATAAGAGTCAATTTTCTCAATTTGGGATTTAAAAATAAACCGGTGACTTGAGACACCATAAATTATTCCAAGTGACGACTCTGAATAAATAAATAATCTCATTTCGATTAATATCAATTTAATTGGAAAAACTCTCTAACTCCCCTTTCGGGAAAAAGGAGGCGTGACAAAGACAGAACTATGGTTTCTCGGTGTACTGTTCCGTGTGCAGCCTGACATGACGCTCAAAAGTTTCCTGACTTATGCAGAAGATCTTTTCCAAAAGGATTATTATATCATTGGGGGTAGCAAAGACCCTCGTAAATTTGAATACGACACCTCTGAAGTGCTGGCAACGATTCAGTCATTCAAATGGAGAAACAGAGAGAAATTTTAAAAATTTCAGGGAGCAGTCCGAACTTGTGATGGAAGTTATAGACAACGTTGTACAGAATCTTGATAATCTGCTGATTGTTCGCCTTGGCAAGCCGCCTGTTGCGAGCATGTATTTTGAGGTCAAGGCTCTAATTGAGTTGGTCAAAGGGGAGTTGAGAGCGCTCAAGAACTTTGTCTGCTTTCTGGAAAAATTCAGTTCAGAACTCAAAAGCCGCTGGCAGAAATTATTGAAGTCTTGGCTATCCACACAGCACGTATTTGCCAGAACCTCAAGACAGCAAATCAGTTGCTCCAAAATTTACTAATTTGGTTTCTGATTTGCTTGAGAAAAGGATCAAGCCTATTGAGCCAGGGGTCCGCAAAATCTACACGAGCATCCTGAAAAATGTGTTGTCATCAAGCACTCCTCCCATGTCTTCAATTGAACCGGCAACTGGATTCATCGAGACTCTTTTGCACATTTCCACCGAGTTATTCAGACTTTGGTCATTCATGCTGGACTCGTTGTTTACTTATTGTATAACAGCAGAAGGAACGACGGAGAAAGGAAAAGAGACTTGCTTCTTTTAGCTGAAAAGATTCAGCGCGTCAGGACAGAAATTTACCTTGACATCCGAGAGGAGGTACAATCCCTTTTGCCTAAGAATGATACATTGGGCTTTTTCGATTTCCTCATTGATAGCTTGAAGGAGCTTCTTTACAGCCACTACGATTCACTTGCTTCTTTGAATTACCAGCTTGAAGTGGTGTATGAGGAGCTCAAAACTTCCCTCAAGGGCATAGCAGTACGAGGAATTGATAAGCGGGAGGAACTTCAAGGTTTTACTGCAAGACTCATTAATAAGGCATATGAGGTTGAGTACATAATTGGTTCTTTTGTAATGACAGAGATTCCTCTAAAAATATGGCTCTCGGACATCATTAAGGAGATTAAGCTTATTAAGACAAAGCTGACAGAACTTGAGGAAAAGGAGGAGAAAACTGCTTCCCCTGCCGCTGGCAAAGATCAATTGGTGGGTTTTGAGAAGGTGAGGGAAACCATAAAAGGTCCGACTACTTGGAGGATCACGAAATCTAGATGTTATCCCGAGTATTGGTATGCCTGGAATTGGTAAGACAACCCTGGCCCAAAGTTTTAAAGATGATAAAGCAATTGTCTCTCATTTCAATTTTCGTGGAGAGTATCGTGTTTCTCGGGTATACATACGTAGATACTTGCTACTTTCCATCTTGAATGATGAGCGTACTTATCTTAGTGAAGAAGATGATAGTGAATTAGCTGCTAGACTAAAAAAAGTTTTATTCAGAAAGGGAAGATAGCTCTTAATCATTGATGATGTGTGGGAAACAAATGTTTGGGTTGATTTAAGGACATGCCGAATTGTTCTGACTACCATACACCAGATATTTGCTAGTTACGCTAAATGCTTTACTGATCCATATCATCTTAGTATGCTAACTGGAGAAGAAAGTTGGTCGTTATTACAAAGAAAGGTGTTTGGGGAAGAAATGTGCCCGGAGGAGCTAAAGGAAGTTGGGAAAGAGCTAGATTGCAAAAAAGTGTAAAGGGCTACCTTTTTCCATTGTTCTAGTCGGGGGTCTTCTCGCAAGGATGGAGAAGAAAGAACAGTGCTGGAAACAAATGGAATTGTTTGAGCTTAGGTGAAAAAATCGAGGATGAATCAAAGGATTTAGTACAAGTAAGTTACAAAAATCTACCTCATAAGATGAAACCATGCTTTTTATATTTTGGAGCATTTTTAGAGGAGAGGGAGATTTTAGTCTCAGAGTTAACAAACTTATGGATCGCGGAGGGTCTCATAGAAAATGATAAGGAGAAGGCTCTAGAGGATATTGCAGAAGAGTACGTGGAGGATCTTGTTGGAAGAAACCTTGTTATTGTTACTAAGAGGAGATACAATGGGAAGCTCAAAGCATGCATGCCTTGTACACGGCATATATAGTGCTCGAATTATGCAAGGGAAAAGCTGAGAAAGAGAATTGTCTATTGTGGCTAAAAAGGTATTTACCTCTTCTTATGTAGTACGTCTCTCTACTTCTTGTTTTTTTTCTGTTTTTTACTATATCATTCTTTTGCATGTCTCATATATCCTGCTTAATTTCTTCATTACCAGAGATCATGATGCAAATCTTCCACATAATTTTTCTCAAAAGCCTAGGCAACGTCGCTTATTGTTTTACTGTGAGCGAGATAATCTTGCTGGGTGGATTACATTCTGCTCGCATGCTCGTTCAGTTTTATTTAGGGAGATCGGTGAAAATACGTTCTCTTCCATGAAACAAGCCTCAAACTTCTTTGCCAACTTCAAGTTTGTTAGGGTGTTGGATTTGGAGTACATTGATGTTGATTCTTTTCCCATTGACCTTAACCATCTAAGGTACCTTGCTCTTCGAACTACTAAGAATTCTGTCCCATCATCTATAGAGAATCTTTGGAATCTCAAAACATTTATAGTCGGACGAATTAGAGGAACAGTATTACTGCCAGATACTTTTTGGAAGCTGGCTAGGTTTAGACATGTATTCATTAGTGATAAAGCAGTGTTCAAACTTCAAGGTGCAAAAGAAATCCTTTACGGGAGCCATTCAAAATTGGAGAATTTGGCCGTGATTTCAACACCATGTTTTTCTAGTGTGGAAAATATGGAAACTACAGTGAAAAAAACACCAAATCTTCGAAAGTTAAGATGTGTATTTGCCAAATCATGGGGTTCTGGAAAGAACAAAAATCGGTTTCCTGTATTGCACTCCTTATCTCAGACTTGAATCACTAAAGATGATCTTTTCCCACATTCCACAAGTAGGACCTTCAAAGTTCAACTTCCCATCTTGTCTCAAGAAATTGACATTATGCAATTTGCCTCTGCCACTTGCTGAAATTTCAACCATTGCCAACCTTCCCGAGCTTGAAGTACTCAAACTGCATGGACCTGAATTTGAAAGTGAAGAATGGGAAGTGAGAGATAATGAGTTCTTGAAACTTGAATATATCGAACTCAAAACATGGGGAGTATCTGAAGAGGCTTAGCTTTTCCCTGCCTTCAGCAATTGGTTTTGCATTCCTTGTTACTTGCTCAAGCAATCCCTTCTTATTTTGGTGAAATGGTACATTTAAAATGCATTGAGGTAAAGTCATGCAATACCGATGTTGAAGATTCAGCCAGGGATATCGAAGAAACACTTATCAAAATTGTGATTTCAGAGTCTCTATCCAGTCTTAGACTAATGAAATTGCAAGTCGCCTACAAGCTTCAATTAATTCCCACTCGGTGTTGAGATACATTCTTATGCATAATCGCTATTTTCATACTCATTTCTGCTTTATATCTCTCTCAATTGACTAGCTCATATATGGTTTTTATATGTCCAGTAAAATTTCTATTTCAAGCACAAAGTGATTGGTGAGTTTATGGCAAGAGGAAGTGAAGGTTGCAGCCACACAGGAATCGTATAATGACATTAATTAGCTCTGGATTTTGGGCGCCCTTTCTTGTTTTATTTATCATGTGAAGCAATCCACTCCTAGCTTATTGATGATGTAATGAGAATAGTGATTAATTGTAATGGACCTCCTCTCTTTTTTTCCCTTTTATTTGTTGAGTTGGAAGGAATGTAGCATTTTGTAGTCATATGAATTCTTTTTAAATATTTATGATGTTTCTTTTTAATGTTTGTATTGGTATAGGATGTTGATTTGTATCTCGTTGCATTTCGCAACCTTTGTAATACACCTAATTATGACATTACTGACAATAGCATATGGTGTTTACACCAAAGAAACGAATATGAAATAAGTATCATTTATATAAATATTTATCACTGACTCATGGTCAAGTGTTAAGCCACAAGAAAACAATATCCAAGAGTATTATAGCTTCATTGGTTGGCAGTGTTCTACTTGTAAATACAAATTGTGGCCTTGTGGGATACCACAGATGGTATTGTGTTAATGTTGCCTCTGACATCAAGGAAAATAATTATACTTTTAGACAATTCTTTCTTATTATTTTAGTAAAGGGCTTTAGAAAGGGAAAATAAATCGTAGGTTTATATCTGTTCATTTTGATGATTTCATCTAAATTGTTTCTCTTTATACTTTTCATTTGAAAAATCACACCCGGAATTATTACTTTGGGGGGGGGGGGGGGGGGGGGGAGAAGTGCACAGATGGCCGATCTTCAGGTACTCATTTAAGACATAATTGAAATTCCTAAGTTTTTTTAAGTTTAGCAACTTTAAATCAATTTCTGATGTGCGATTTGAAACTATACGTGTCTGGAGTTTGGCTTGCCAAAGCTTAACTTCGGACAATTTGAAAGCAACTAGCAAGCAAATTTCAGATAATACACCGATATTTTTGTCACATAATGTTACTTGATAGGCATCCTTCTATCATATAATAATCCGATAGAATCATGGGTGGATCTAAAATTTAAAATTTATGGGTTCAACCTATAAGGTTTTTAGTATTGAACTCCTACTTTTAAAGTTTCAAGTTCATATGTACTGTTTATTGTAATTTTAGTCGATTTTTACATATAAATCCATGTTCCGCGTTAAAAATTATGGATTCAATTAAACCCGATATCATTGTTTCGGCCCCTGAATAGAACTTCTCTATATTAACCGTATGATATATTCCATCTATCATTTCATTCTCCTAGCACAATGAGCTTGCATTTAGGCACCTCAATCCCATCTAATATCACTTAGATATACTCTTCTTGTACCGATTAAACTTGTGGTGCATATAGTCACCATCTCATCATTATTTGAGAACACTATCCAATTTGACCTTTCTGAGCAAAACATACCACCAAGATTAGCCAATTACTCATAAAATACTACAAATCTCAGCCCAATTTTTGTATGCTTGAGAATTGGGGATTCTAACTTGCTCTACGTTCTTTCCCTTCACGTCATCGACCAACAAGGGTTTCCAAAATCAAATCGAAATCGAAATCGAAAATCGAATCGCAAAAGTAGCTTAATGGCTTATTGGTATCTGGTTATCAGTTTAACGGATGAGGAATGGATTGAAATTTTATTATTAACGGCTTATCGGTTTGGGGGCGGATTATTCAACTTTCTTATCGGATAAACCGTTAACTCGTTAAGAATTTATTATATATATATATATATATATATATATATATATATATATATATATATATATACCCCTTCCATAGTTCCACTTATCCACTGTTGAAGAATTTTTATTTTTTTTCTGTTGCTCAAACCTATAACATGCTAACAATCCCTTTCTTTGCATGTTATAAATATATAGGTAAATGGGATCTTAATGCCACAAGATGGACCAAATTGTTGGCCAAAAGAAGATAGTAACAAACAATGGCTTGTGTTTTACAACCATTGAAGGTAACAACAAAAATTGTGGGAATACATGCAAAGTAAACTGGTTTTTTGTTGGTATTTACTAGTAATAGTGTAACATGAAGGACCAAAATAGTCCTCTGTAATACAGATTTAACTAGGCCGATAAACCGCCCGATAATAGCTAAACCGATACGAATCCGCCTGATATCTTATCGGGTGGCTAGCGGATTAATCTATATCTATATCTAGCTATACTATTATAAAAGCATGAATACAATATCAGTTTACAAAAATAACTTTATAATATTAAGCATAATAACTCATAATAAAAGGACACAAGCTGAATTCTAGATATTAGTCTTATAATCCTATTAGTTTTAGGATATAATACTATACGTTAGGAATCGTACATGATTACCTTTAGGAATCATGTTAGTATAATTACTTTCTGGCTCTCTAATTCATATAAAATTGAACAAGTAAATATTTTTAGTCATGTAATTACTAATGTAATTTGATAACGTATTATATTGTCCTATTACTAATTTAATTTGAGAATGTATTATATTGTCCAAATCCATTTAGAAAAAAAGAGAGTCTATATTATTATAAAAGCATAAATACAATATTAATATACCAAAATATTCCTAAAATATTAAACGGAAGAACTCATAGGGAAAGCGCATAACTGGAATAACTTATTTTTTGGACAACAATACCTTTTATGCTAATTTATAATATTTAATATTTTAAAATTAATAAAAATTTGTCTATCAAATTCTTATTAAAAATATGTAGGAATGTTAATAAAATCAGTTTTATCAGAATCCTCCGTATTTGTAATACGTTACCACTCCATAATGTCCAATACCAAAAAACAAATATATTAAATGGACTACATAAAGAGTTGACATTGAGAAAAAAAAAAAATCCCCACGATAATATATTTTTATATTATATTTAAACTATTTTTCTACTCAAATAATATTTGTTTATCAATTTTTCGTATAATATTAAAAAATATTCAATTATTAAACAACAACTAAAAAGTATTTAAGAATATAAATGTGTGAGAAAGAGAGAAAAAAATGGTTGGTAAGAGTCAATACAACTAATAATTCTCTATAGACATAAAGATCTAAAAGTGAAATGTCATATTAATCTTTTACTCTTTGAAAATAAAATTTATGGTGGATAAAATTATAATTAATATTAAATATTCAAAACAAGAGATGAACTAATATTAAGATCTTAATCAACATAGAATAAATTATTTTTTATGAATCAAAGGATTAAATCTCTTAATTAATTATTTAGCAAGAGAATCCAATTCAATTAGTTTTTAAATTCATCACATGAGTAAAATTCTTATTCAAGTTTAAAACATCTTAGGGTACATAAATTTATTCACTAAAAAGAGCGTTAAAACACAAAATAAAAGGGTTAATATATTATTAAGAATCAAAATGCTATACAAGTGTTTGAGAAAGCACAATCAAAGCTAAATCCTAAACAAGAACAAGCTTTCAAGACTATATCATAAATAATCGACTCTACTATAACGCGATTATTCTGTGTAGATGCCTCCGGAAGAATCAAAATAATATTTCTATGTCATGCATTACTTGCAAATATCATATCAAGAGGCATGACACTGTTTGCAATAATAGTAAGTGGTGTACCAACAATAATTTTATTGTGATGCCACCTACTTTAGAATTGATATACATCTTCAAACAATTTAAATAACCATCACAAATATATCAAAGCGGCTAAATTTATAAGGAAAGAAAAATTGATAATATGGGATAAAACACTTATGGCTAAGTGTCAAACGAAGTTATAAAGATATATTGGATATTAATGAACCGTTTGGTGAAAAATGAATAGTTTGGGAGATAATTTACGTCAAGTATTACCAGTAGTTCCAAAATCGACAAAAGAAGAGACTGTAAAAGCTAGTTTGCCAAAGTTATAATTCTGGCCTCAAATGAAAAAAATTCAACTGATAAGAAATATAAAGTAAGAACAGATCCAATACTCAGTGTCTTCTGGCTTCGTGTCAGAAACGAATAAGTTGATCAACTAAATAAAAGGTTGATTGCAAGATTTTACAGTAAGAACAAAATATTTTCCTATTTCCGACTCAGCAGAAAATCATAACAATAATTACTACCAAGAAGAATACTTAAATACTTTAATATCAAACGGCCTTCTACCATACATGTTTGTTGTCAAGTTTATTATTTTTTTACGTATGTTAGTATCACCGTATATATAATAGACTAAGTTGATCTTCCATTGTATATAGGTTGATTTAGAAGAAAAATATGCCAGTCATGCTACTAAAAAATTTAAATACGCCGAATAGCTTATGTAACAGCACACAGATGGTATATAGAAGTTTTGACAATAACGTCATACATGCAAAAATTATGATATTGATCAATGTGCTTCTAAGTATATTCTTATCCCTGAATTTAACTTTTGTCTTCTGAAACTAAGGAATATCCTTTTAAATTTGTGTGAAGATAATTTTTAGTTTGTTTATGTTTTGCAAATATAATAAATAAAGCACAAGGACAAACATCCTAAATATTGGACTATATTTACCGCAATATGTTTTCTTGCACGAACAACTGTATGTTGCACTTTCAAGAGAGATATCAGTATCAACAACACGAGTTCTGGTTAATGCAGAGTAACCAAAGCATTAGGAGGAAACGTACACAAAACAATATTGTCCACAAAGAAGGGTTCGTTAAGATACCGTCGCATTAAATACTTTTAAACTATAATATATAATTATCTAACTAACATGACAAAATTGATCATTTGTGTAAGTTTTGATGATGTCCTTTTATTATATTATGCTAATGTAAGTAATATTTTTCGGCATTTAGATGATTGTTGTAGTATTATACATAAAATTTATCTTATTAATTAAATTTTATTGTTCCTTCATATAAATAAATGTTTAAATCATCACGTGCCATTACTAACGTTCAATGCACGTTCATAGATACTAGTATTATTATAAAAGTATGAATATAATTACCACGACCCAAAATTCTAACATGTTCCAAAAGCCTAGGCCACCTAATTACCACAATTTCTTTTAAGTTTGAAAATATGATATTTAAACACAACTCATAAATCTCGCAAATATCGATACAAGCACTATCAAAACCTGATGTCACTGAGTACATGAGCATCTAATATGAATACAAGTCTGAAAAATACGGTCCATAACAGTCTGAGATCAAATACTATAAATAAGGAGATAGGGAATGAGAGGCAAGGTCTGCGAAACACGACAGCTACCTCTGAATCTCCGGAAAATCAACTGTGCGAAAGAATCAATACTTGCTATGTCCGGAAACACCTGGATCTACACACGAAGTGCAGGGTGTAGTATGAGTTCAACCAACTCATCAAGTAACAATAATAAATAAGGAACTGAAGATAGTGACGAGCTACACAATTATAGCTCACTTTCAGTAATTCCAGCAAAGAATATACATGCTTTCAAATCCAGCAGTTTAAGTCAAATAAGTTTTATACAATTCAAGTTGATGTAATCAGGATATAAAATCTTTTAGAGTATTTCACAAAAATGACAGATAGCAACTAAGTGCAACAACAAATGAAAAGCAAGTACAGCCTCTCAGGGCAACAGTCACTCAACTCGTTACAACAACTCAACCACTCGGCTCTCAGCCCTCAACACTCACACTCAATGGGTACTCGCGCTCACTGGAGGTGTATAGACTTCGGAGGGGCTCCTACAGCCTAAGCGCTATAATCTACATGGGAAACTCACATGCTGCACGGATAATACACATGCCATAGTATAAATATCTGGATCTGCACGGACAACTCATGTGCTATAGTATAATATAAGGATCTGCTCAGACAACTCACGTGATGCACGGACAACTCACGTGCTATAATATAATATCTCACAATCAGGCCCTCGGCCTCACTCGCTCATAAATCTCTCCAGTCTCTCGGGCTCTCAATAATCATGAAATCAGCCCAAACAACAATGATATGATGCATCAATAATGAACAATATAGACTGAGATAAAATAAACAGGTTGTCACGACCCAAAACTAACCCCTATCGTGATGGCGCCTATCGTGGAACTAGATAAGCCGACTCATTTCCAAAACAAACCGACATTTTCATTTTAAAGATAATTTCAAGGTTATTTAACATAAACCTTCGTTGAAAGAGTTCAAATCAAAGAAAACAAAAGTGCGGAAAAGAAAAGCCCGACATCGGGGTGTCACTAGTCATGAGCACATACTATAATCTGTCTAACAATATCAAGGCTAACTCAGCCCAGAAAATAGCTAAATACAACTAGAGGAAGATAAGAGGGAGAAGATCAGGTGCTACGAGCGCCAAACAGCTACCTTGCTATCTCCAAGAAAAATCTGCAACCAAAACACTCAATAATCGCTATCATGTCCAGCTACACATGAATCTACACACAAGGTGCAGGGAGTAACGTGAGTACGCCAACTCAGTAAGTAACAACAATAAATAAAGACTGAGCAGTAGTGACGAGCAATAAAGCATATAACGTTCATATCAGGAAATCTTAGTAAAATACCACATGCTGTTAAAAATCAGGATTTGAATCAAACATCTCGTTTAAACCCAGTTCCAATAAAAATCATTTTAAAGACATTTTTCCAATAGTTTTTCAGACAAAGGCTCAATGCAAAGATGAGCAAAAATGATAAAATCATAAACAGCCACTCGGGCAAACCTCACAGTTACTCGTGCCACTCGGGCATACCTCACAATCACTCTTGCCACTCGGGCATACCTCACAATAACTCTTGCCACTCGGGCATGCCTCACAATCACTCTTGCCACTCGGGCATGCCTCATAATCACTCTTGCCTCCCAGTCACTCAGCACTCGGCACTTGGCACTCGCACTCAGTAGGTACCTGCACTCACTGGGGGTGTGTATAGACTCCGGAGGGGCTACTTTAGCCCAAATGCTATAATCTGCACGGACAACTCACGTGCGATAATAATAAAGTATGCTGCAGGTGGGCAGCCCCGATCCACACTCATCCTCACCAATCAGGCCCTCGGCCTCACTCAGTCACAAGTATGTTGCAGGCGGGCAGGCCCGATCCACACTCATCCTCACAATTCAAGCCCTCGGGCATTCCAGTAAAACAGGGCATTCAACCCAAAACATTTATATGCATCAAAATAGAGTCATAAAACTGAATTATGCGGTAAACAAATATAAACATGACTGAGTATAGATTTTCAATCGAAAACGGTGAGAGGATGATAAGAAACAGCCCCTAAGGGTCCAAACAGCATTGGCGCAAGGCCCAAACATGGCATTCAACCCAATTTACTGAAATTCTTTCTAAAACATATAAGTATCAAATGGTTTCAACAAAGTATGCAACTTTACAGTTGCTACGGGATGGACCAAGTCACAAATCCCTAATAGTGCATGCCCACACGCCCGTCACCTAGCATGTGCGTCACTTCAAAATAATAGAATGATACGAAATTCGGGGTTTCATACCCTCAAGACTAGATTTACCATCGTTACTTACCTCAAACCGGTCAAATCTCTACCCCGCAATTCTCTTGCCTCTGGACTCTACCTCCAAATGCTCCAAATCTATTCACAATCAGTATAATACCATCAATATATGCTAATGGAATGAATTTCACAAGAAAAGCTTCACAATTAGACCAAAATCCGAAATTGGCTCAAACATCGCTTGTGGGGCCCACATCTCGGAACCCGACAAAAGTTACAAAATTCGAAAGCCCATCCAACCACGAGTCTATCCATACCAATTTTACCAAAATCCGACCTCAACTCGACCCTCAAATCTACAAATCTTTTTTCCAAATTTCTAAGTTTCAATCTCTGATTTACACCTCAAAATCATGAAATCTAGTCAGATTATTCGATGATAATTCAATATTATGGAGTAGAAATGATCACAAGGGACTTACCTCAAGTTTTCCTTGAAAATATATCAAAATCTCCTCTCCCCTAGCTCCAATTTGTCAAAAATGGCAAATAGGACGAAGTCCCCATTTTTATAATTCTGCCCAGAGATCCTCGGTTCTGCCTCGATCTTGGCCCTCGATCTTGGCCTTCGATCGAGGTCCTCGATCCTGGTCCTCGGTCCTGCCTTCGATTATGACTTTGACCCGGCCTTCGACCGTGACCCTCGACCCTGGGCTCGATCATGCCTTCGATCGTGGCTTTCGACTCTAGGCTCGATCATGGCTTCGATCGTGGCCCTCGACCCTGAGCTCGATCTGGGCTTCGATCGTGGCCCTCGACCCTGAGCTCTATCTGGGCTTCGATCGTAGCCCTCGACCCTGAGCTCGATCTGGGCTCGATTTCTGGGCATAAGCAATTTCCAACAGAAGGAAATTGCAGCAGCTGTTCTAATTCAATTTTTGATCCGTTAACCATCCGAAACTCATCCGAGGCCCTCGGGACCTCAACTAAATATACCAACAAGTCCTAAAACATCATACGAACTTAGTCGAATCCTCAAATCACTTCAAACAACGATAAAACCATGAATTGCACCCCAATTCAAGCCTAATGAACTTTGAAATTTCTAATTTCTACAAACAATTCTAGAACCTATCAAATCACGTCCGATTAACCTCAAATTTTGCACACAAGTCCCAAATGACACAACAGAGGTATTCCAATTTTCAGAATCGGATTCCGACCCCGATATCAAAAAGTCAACCCCAGTCAAACTTCTCAAAAATAAAACGTTCGGCATTTCCAGCCTAATTCCTCTACGAACTTCCAAATAATATTCCGGACAAGCTCTAAAGCCCAAAATTACCATACGGAGCTATTGGAATCATCAAAATTCAAATCTGAGGTCGTTTACATATAGGTCCATATCCGGTCCACTTTTCTAACTCAATTTTTCAATTGTGAGACTAAGTGTCTCATTTCACTCCGAGTTCCTTCCGGACTCGAACCCACTAACCCGATATAACATAATATAACTGAATAACACAAAAAGAAGTAGAAATGGGGAAAATGGGGTTATAACTCTCGAAACAACCGGTCGGGTCGTTACATCCTCCCCCACTTAAACATACATTCGTCCTCGAACGTGCCCAGAGTTGTTCCAAAAGCCATCAAATCGATGTGTAGCTTTCACATTCACACACCCGGGGCTGATCCCACGTCACCCTATCCCATACAGGTCCGATAGCATAACTAAAATTTCTCAATTCAACCTAGCCTACAAGCCTTCGAATCAAATTTCCAACATCTGAAATTTCCTATAAGATGAAAGGTTTGCATCTACATACCGTATAAGTCTAAACAATTTGTACCAAAAGATGTAACCATAAATCAAATACTCAAATTCAAATACCGCATAGCTCGAATGCTCGAAGCAATGATTTCAAATCACAGTATCGACTCAAATCAATCCAGTGCAGTAATAAACCTCATATCAACCAAACCCTCGTTCTAAAACCTTCGTACAATGTCGATGATGAAAGAAACATACCGAATTCATAACCATTCATTAGACCATCAGGCCATGGAGCTCTCGTTCCTTCTACAAGAACTATAGCCAATTTCAAAGCCGACTTCCGATATTATCCTGCTAATTATACCACAATCAATCTGATAGCATCCATTCTAGGCCCAATGACCTCGTCTCCTCCAACGCGACCACTCTAGTGACATGACACATCAATACAATTTAAAGCCACAACCCGTGCAATCCGTGCACCAGATAGCAATATTCCAAATGTACCCAATCGTAATAATGACCCAAACAGGAGAACCGTTCCCCAAGCTCGACGAGTACCACCCTGACGCAATGCTAATAACCCATCACACACCGCAGAACCATAACATACGAATCTTACACAAGGGATCATATTTCCACATAACCCTGCTGCAATACGCGATCCTATCCAAATACTGGTCCATATGAAACACCTCAAGCCACCCTGCTAAAATCAATAACCATGCGCAATTCGACATCAAGTACCCAAAGTACATTACTATAACCACAGAGAAGCAAACGACACCATGCCACATAAAATCTGAAAGAACGTGACCAATACGTCATCAACCAAGCAATATCCAATACTATTCTCGCTCAAATTCCGCTATAAGGCCATAATAGAACCACACCATATGTGCATATAACCAACGAATCACAACTCTTCGTAGCATAGAAGAGTAACTCATAGATCATTCTAGAACACGAATAAGCTTCACATCAACCAAATGGCACATCCTTCAACAATAGCAGTATGGAGCCAATCAATCCGGCTCGGTATAGAATACACATCCTAATTGGGCCTACCAATGGGCCCCAAATCAACTATGGTCAGCCATCAATAGATAAAAAAAACCTCCGAACGTCCACAATGATGGAATCATAACACCTTCTATCATCTGGCTAGCTCCGGCCACAACTTCACAGTCCACCACCATGAAATAATCTGCTTATGAGAACTCCCAATCTTCAATTCCATAGAATACATGAATCACCCTATTTGATTCCACCTCCATCGCCCGAATGCCTAACACCTCTCTCATACACAATCCTCCCACGAGAAATACTTTGAAACTTCTTCCGTGCCACCTGGCAAAAATTTGAATATCAACAGTCGATCAACCAGGAGAGTGCCGCAATACCAGCGAAGTACCCATAAATCAAAACACACTGCCCCTTCTGAAATGTACACTCTCATCAAGCTATACCAGATAGTAATATCATTTACCTAGTCATCGAAAACCGTTCATGCTGCCTAAGAATTTATGTCCTTCCCTTCA